>NW_004443939.1:36009783-36031597 GCF_000243295.1 Trichechus manatus latirostris | reverse complement strand
TCTAGGGTTTCAGGATTGTTGATTCTCTGTTTGGCTTAGTTTTTCGGATCTTTGTTGTGGAGGGACGGCGTGGTGCTTCTGCCTAGACCGCCATCTTGCCGGACCACTGCTTAGACTTTTTTATCCGTCATTTAAAATTGACTTTGACAATAACCTCTGTGTGTGTTTGGGGTCGTGTAGCATTGTTCCTGGCGTAAGTAGGTCACAACACCCTGACCCCAGACTACTTTAAGGTCATTTGTTTTAATGGTGCTCAATAAGTATTTAATTGATGTAGGTGCCTAGTTCAACAATGAGACATAACCGCCAAATTCAATGTGCGAGCCCTATTTGGATCCTGATTCAAACAAACCAATTATAAAAGGACATTCATGAGATAATCCAGGAAATTTTCATACAGATTGGGTACTGGTTGATATTAAGAAATGATTGTTAGTTTTGTTAGGTGTGATAATGGCATCGAGATTATATTTAAAAATATCTTTTTCTCATAGAAATGTATACTGAATTACTTTTTTTTCAGTATGAATACTTTTATACAACTGGGAGAAAATAAGCCATGTATTTTAAAGATAAATTCATTGAGGAAGATGATAGTGTATTTAAAAAAAAAATTTATAACCAATTAAATATTCCGTTCACATTAAGACCGTCACAGTGGAAGATTTTTTATTTTATGTACAAAGAGCTAGAGCATTGTTTCTTTTGTTGTGTTGATGTCTTGGATAACCCACTCGAGGAAGATCATTTAGTCCAATTTGATGCAGCTTGTATCCTTCTCATACTGACGGCAACATTGGCGGCACATACTGAAGCGTACTCCGGATCAAATGTTGCTGGTTTGAGCACACGCGGCAAGAGCAGGAACCCTGGCCGAAATTTGCCAGGTGGCTCCAGTAGAGCAGCTGGTGACCCACTAAGAAAGGAAAGAGACTATAGTGAAGTCTTTATAGGTAATATGATATGATGGTAAAGATTTGTTTTAAAATACGTCAGAAAAAATGTGTGGGAACGTAAGTGACACTAGAGTGACAAATGCTAAACGTTATTGAAGCACATGGAGTTCCATTAGGAGCCCCTGGGTGGTACAAACAGTTTCTACACTTCGCTGCTGACTGAAAGGTTGGGGGTCTGTCCACCCAGAAGCACCTAGGAAGAAAGGCCTGGTGATCTTCTTCTGAAAACTCTATGGAGCACTCTTCTACTCTGATATACATGGAATTGCCATGTGTTAGAATCAACTCCACTGCAACTAGTTGGTTGGTTGGTTGGGGTTCCATTATAGTGTTCTAATCCTGTGTACTTTTTGTTTTAATTCCCATAATAAAAGCAAAAGCAAAAAAAAACAGGCAAGCTACATGCTTATCTCAGTTAATATCCACGTAATATACCCTATTCCCACATGACTGTAAGTTCATTCTTCATCCTGGTCATTTCCCTTATTATATCAAGGGCAAGAGTTTACCCCATTCTCTGTATCTGGGTGGTTGCTCTCTTTGGGCTCCCATCTGGACAGCACCCCCCTCTCAGTAATTTTTTCTCAGGGACCCTTCCCTCTTGGGCAGTTTCTTCTCAGCAAACTCTTCACTAAACTGCTGGAAACTCAGTCAGTCGTTGGCATGCGTTCATATAGTTTTGTTCCCGGTATTTCAAAGTATAACATCATTCTCCATGTGGCTACACCTTTCTCTCTACCTAGTTCATCTATTTTCAGCATGTGTTTTCTTTTCCCATTGCTAACTTCTTTCATTAATCTTAATTTTGTCTAGTTCCTCCTAGAGATTTCAGACGCCATTTGACCCCAGAGTTGGACTGGATAAGCCTCTCTGAGGCTCAAGTTCCTCATATATAAAGTGGGGACAGTTTCTACTTACCACATAGGTCATTAAGAAAATTCCAAAGGATAATATGCATGTTCCTAGCAGTGTCTTGGAGGTGCTCATAAATGGAACTTTCCTTCCACCCTGGTTAGGCCTGCCCCAGAAAGTCCCTATGTGGACATACATAGAAAATACCCGGCTCTGGTGTGCAGTCACAGATAAGGGAAGATGGCCCCAGAGCTGGCACAGCAAGACTTTCAGGGCCCAGAACCTGGACATGGCCTCCCAGCACAGCTAACATTGAGACATGTTTCTCCAGAGAGATGATTCCCATCCTGGAGCATGCCACATAGACTTGCTTAGGTGAGAACTGGTCAGTGTGGCTTCCTGAATGGCAGAGTTTTTGCCTCCCATGGTAGCATAAGTTGTTTTCATAATCTGAAGTGATTAGCGATATAAAAGGTAATACTCTCACAATCCTCTGCCCTTTCTAACCTGGCAGATACCTCTGGGGCCACCGTATGTGATTGTACAGTATACAGCCATGTACCACTGCACATGTTGATCTTGGGGATCTCACCCCACGGTCTGGTCTCACTTCCTGCCTCCCTCTGTCTCCTTTTATTCCTTTCCATTTTTCTTTTCTTTCTTTCATCGCTTCATGTAAATGGAGATCATAGTAATACTATAAGGTTGTTTAGTAGGTCAAATTAGATGTGTCTAAAAGTGCTTTTGGAAACCCTGGTGGTGTAGTGGTTAAGAACAACGGCTGCTAACCAAAAGGTCAGCAGTTTGAACCCACCGGGTGCTCCTTGGAAACCCTATGGGGCAGTTCTACTCTGTCCTATAGGGTCGCTATGAGTTGGAATCGACTCAACGGCCATGGGTTTTTTAAAAGGGCTTTGTTAACTGTAAAGTGCTATACAGAACTTATGCTATGTTATATTGTTTCACTTTTCAGAAGAGAAACTAGTCTATATGTGTCATATGTCATCCATTAAAGTGCTTGTTTTGGTTTTTTGTTTGTTTGTTTTGGTTCTGGTTACTATGCACGTTCTAGTCCCTAAGGGAATTCGTCATATTTTGAAGACCTTGCTGGCCTCTCAGCATGGCTAAGATTGAGACATGACTCTCCTGAGAGATGACTCTCACCCTGGAGCATGCTACATAGCTAGGTAAGAATTGGCTCAACTTCAAATTCACACCTGGCACTCAAAGTATCTCTCCTTGTGAGTTTTGATTTGGGGATTATATCAGAAACCAGTGTGTTTTCTTTGTACTAAAATGTAAGACTTGTATCTCCAGATTGGCAGGTGTGTGGGCCTCAGAACACTCAGTCTTAGCAACTCTGGAGGATGACTCTTTGAGTAAGTGCCCCTGGGACCCCACTGGGGTCTCAGCAATGTTCTGCTTCCCAGCCTGAGTTCTAAATCTTTTGAGAAATAAGACAAAAAATCAAGTAGTTAGAGGCCAAAATATCACATATATTACCAATAAAGCTTAGGTTGGAGAATGTTACTTGTATCTATTGACAAATGGAACCTCAGATTTAGGCAAGCTACCCACCCGTGGGGCAGAGCCTGAACTCGGGCAGCCTCCCCCTCAAGGGACCTAGCCTGCCCTGGAGGAAATGAGTCGAACGTATACTCTCAGCAGATGAGCCTACTCCCAAGGAGAAAAAGTGAGGCACTGAGCAAGCTCTCAGTTATTCTTCCCGAATTCTCCAAGCAGAGAAGGAACTCTGCCATGAACTAGTCCTAGCCATGAGTCAGGTAGTTTCTACTCCCATCCCTGAAAGTTTTCTTGGGGCAAATATTTATAGAGTGACAGTTTTCCTTGAAGAGAGACATCTGGTCATCCTATAATCTATTCTATTATGAAAGAGTATTTAAAACACGTCTTCCCTGCCCTTTCTGGTGTTTACCACAAACCGAAGTTGTATTCTGGCATTCACACCTCCCACCACTGCAGTCGCTTCTTCCGTTTACCTAACACCCAACACCTACTCACCATCAGCTGTAGTCTGAGGGCATGCAGGGCATCATGGCTTGAGTCTAGCATTTCCTCTTAAACTGTTTAAAGATACAACCTGTCCTTCTTTTATCCTTACATAGACATATTCTGTTGGCAGTTTCCATATTTTGGGACTTCAATGCCATTGAGTGTCACATGGCTTCACAAAAGGAATACATGCAAAACTTAATCATTGTGTGTTTTTTAAAGTTTGTTCCATTAAATGAGTCATACCATTAAGTAAATACACAGTCTCGCTTAAACCCTTAATCAGTTACATAAATACCAAACGGTTCACTCTGACCCTGTGTTATGTTGAGGCTTTTTCCTCGTTCTGTAAAACTTTCATTCTTGGATTACACATTTCCAGGGACGACTGCCAACTCCTCCCTTTGCCCTTAGCCCTTCTCTGAGTGCTGTGTTTTTTTGACATTAGCATCCTGGTTCTGCAAATAAAAGTCACCTTTCCTGTTTTCTCAGCAAACTTGAATTAATTCCAGTTTTCTGCTGGGTTTCCCTGTTAGTGTACGGTGTGTGTGCTTTGCTGGGTTGTTCAAATTAGCTTTCCGACTCTGTAGAATTTTCAAAAGCACCTAAATGGAGAGCCTTACATTGGAAAGAAAGTGAACTTTCAGATCCTGCAGGCTGTCTCCTCCTTTGAGAATCCAGCTGCTGGGCAGGCATTTAAGAGCACCTGGCAGGTAGTTACAGCCTTCTCTGTGCTACTAACATCCTCTTAATAACGCTTTGTACTTTCTTCTACTATGTACACACCATCTGTATTGCCATGACTGGCTTCTCTGTCTTTCCACCTCCCTGGCCTGTGAATTCCTCCAAGGCAAAAACCCTGTCCTATTCTTTTGAGCTGTTTCAGCTAGCTCCTGACTCCTAGTGGGAGCTCAGTTAATATTTGAGGAAAGGTAAAGAAAAGGAACGATGTGAAGGTAAAGACGGAAGGTAGGGGGCCCCAGTGCCTTAGAATATGCTAGTACTCTTCTCCAGAAAGCTGATCCCAAGATCCTCCTCTCTTTCATTCCCATCTCCATTCAACTCCATCCCCTCAGAGCACTTTTCACGATATCCTTCTGAAAGGAACCACCACTCAGACACATAAATCTGTATGTACAGTCATTCTCTATCTTCCCTGTTTGATCAACTTCATAGCTCTTCACTACCTGAAGTTATTTTAGTTCTGTGTTGATTTATTGTCTGACTCCCTCCACTCTAATGTAGGCTCCATGAGGTACTATAAAAACCAAAACCAAATCCCTTGCCATCAAGTCGATTCTAACTCACAGTGACCCTATAGGACAGAGTAGAACTGCCCCATAGGGTTTCCAAGGCTGTAATCTTTACACAAGCAGACCGTCACATCTTTCTCCGTTGGAGCGGCTGATGGGTTTGAACCACTGACCACTCAGTTAGCAGCCAAGCATTTAACCACTGAGCCACCAGAGCTCCTTGGTACATAGTAAGTGCCTAACAGATATCAACTGAATGAATAAATGGAGAAAGAAGGAAGTGTCTTCCCCTCTCCCTTTTGCCCTGCTTAATCCACGCTTTGAAATCTAGAATCACGGGGACCTCTCCAGAGAAATGGGAAGCTGTTCTCCCCTTTGCTAACATGTCTACTCGGCTCTTCAACATGGACTACAGGGCCCAAAAATCATCTTTAGTGGGAGATCAGGTGAGAGAAGTGAGAAATGTCTCAAGAAACTTATTTTTCAAAATGCAAAAGAAGAATGTTGTAAGGAATGTGGTGATCCTAAGATGTAGAGAGGTCTTAGAAACGATTCCAGCCACCCCACCAGTGTTCAGTTAAGGACAGACTCAGTTTCTGATAGGATAATGGGCAACACGGCCTGCATAGACACCCACAGGCATCTAAGCAGAGACAGGGGGTTATTTTAGATACATCATAGCACCCATGCACAGGTGGCATCAAAAGGCCTTCAAGGGCCTGGAGCCAGACCTGGAAAGCCGGAGGCTGAGGGCTGCAGTGTTGCTGCCTGTCCCTGCTGTGTTGTCTCTCTCTGTCTCTCTGTCACTGTGTATCTGCTTCCTTCTTCTTCGTCATTGCAGACCCGCACAAAGAAGCCATATACAGCTGCTCAAGAGGCTCCCCCTATTCTATGGGGGAGAATATGATGAGTCCAGCTGGGCACAAGTGTCCACACCTTGTCCGATCAACTACGGGCAAGGAGGACCACACTGTATGGGAATTGAAGCCGGTGCAGAGCTCAGAGAGGGGATATGTGGGTGTGATACACCCCAAAAGACAGTTACCCTCTTTTAGCTTAGTCAAGAGATGGTGTGCTCCAGACTCGGGTAATATCTGAGAAGTAGTTTATTGCTGTTTCCTTTCAAATGCCCAGATGTTTTCCATTTGCCTTCTCTGTCATTAACTCACAATTCCCTATCACTGGAAGCATAAATTACGGGCTGTTCTCTGAAATATTTGCTAGGTCACTGAGGGCATTAAACACTTGTTTCCAGTGTTAGTGGAACTAAAACAGCAATCACGGTTTAATGACAGAGAAGTATTTAATGCCCTAAATTGGCCTAAGGAAGCCAAATGCCACAGAAGTCCTGTGGACAACATTCCACCTTCCTCTTTCCTTGAATTTGGGGCCTGAGAAGACTCTGGAATGTACCCACTTTTGTCCAACCACCTCAGCAAAACAAGATACAGTGCATTCGGAATATACCCAAAACACACATTTCATGGGTACCTATGAGGAAAGCTCACACAGACTTAAACCTCTTTTGTTGACTATTTCTGAATCATTCAAATGGTTTTCTAGCTTTTTTTGTCCAGGAGTGTATGTTATAAGGTGACACTAGGTGAGCTCATACCCTGGGTTTTTTGAGCAGTTGATATTTCTTAATTGAATTTGCCATTGAGCAAACTGTCCTGCTGTGGGAAGAACCTTTGCGTGGGCCTTTAGTAATTAAATGGGAGAGGAGGGGTTAAAGCAACGTGGCTTCAGGGAGAGACAGTGCTCTGCGCATTAACGTAAGAAGTTGTCATAACTGTGGACGGAGATGCATTTCCAAAGATGATGCCTCCTTTGGAGAAATATTCCTACCCTAATAGGTTTAACACAGGTGTCTCCAACACTGACCTGGCTTGTTAAGAGGTGTGGGGTCAGTTCTGTCTGGTCCTATATTGCCCAGGTACTACTCCATGAAGACTTTCTAGGTGACCAAGGCTTCCATCATGGGACGTTTAAGTAGAGCTTTTAGGTGCCCTGGACTGTTGGGGTGGGGGGAGTTCCCACATGGTGTGGGTGCAGCATGAAGTCCTAGGACACAAGTAGTTGTCTGTGGGGCTGGATAATCGCCATGGTGACTGCAACCCATGAGCAATTCTCACCACAAGTGTACAAGGACATCTAATATAGGTCCTTGGGACAGGTGGAGGTCTCCAGGGTGTGGAGCTAGTGGGCTATGGTCCACAGTTATCTCTCTGTCCTTGAGGTGCTTTCCCTCTCCCCATCCCCCAGCCTGTGGAATCTACAGTTTGAAGGACAGGTTGCAAAATAAAGCTTTCTTTGCAATTACGCCTTTATGCACCCAGCTCTTTCTGTTTTACACCTGCACCAGTGACTTTTGAACTTAAACGCTGCAAATTTGCCTCCTTTATTCTCTAGTTCAAGAGTGACAGCCTTCGCCTAAAGCAGTGGATGACTCATATCTAGTTTTCTGGGCTGAGAGGAAGATCCTCAGGGTGCAGGTAAAGAAAATTAGAGAACACAGAGTTGGAAGGCGTGTGAGGGTTAGGGGTGAGTGAGAACCTAGAGTTAACTCTTTGAAATATCATCCCATTCCACATGGATTAGGCATTGTGCCTATATATAAGGCTTGTTATTGTGGAGTTGTGTGTTCTCATTCACATGGTTTCTTGCATGGCTGCAGGACAAGAGTGTGCACCTCATACAAAGGAGAAAGCAGGAGACTTAGCTGGACTTGGCTTGGAGCTGCAGAACCTGGGCACAACGGTGGAGTTGACTGAGGAACCCAGACACTGGAAAATGTCAGTACTGATATTAAGCCTTGTATTCGTTTGGCTTTTGAGGATTGTTTTAGTTTCTTAGGGCTGCTATAACAGAAATATCACAAGCGGGTGGCCTTAAAAATCAGAAATTTATTCTCTCACAGTTTAGGAGGCTAGAAGTCTGAATTTAAGGGGCCAGCTCTAGGGGAAGGCTCTCTGTTCTCTTTGAGGAAAAACCCTTGTCTCAGCTTCTCCAGAGTTCTCGGTGTTCCTTAGAGATCTCCACGTGGCATCTACCTTCTTCCATTTGTCTTCTGTTCCTGATCTGTTCTTTCATATCTCAAAGTGATTTTCTTAAGACACATCCTACATTGACATGACCTCACTAACATAACAAAGAAATGCCTATTTCCAAATGGTATTACAGCCACAGCTATAAGGGTGAGGATTTATAAGGCATAATTTTGGGGCGACACAATTCAATCCATAACATTCCACCCTTTGGCCCCCCCAAAATTCATTCATGTCCTTCCCATGTGCAAAACACATTCACCCCATCACAAAGACCAAAAGGCCAGACCTCACCTCAATCAATAAGTGTATGTTTTTCCCTTGAACAAGTGTCCCTGTTAATCATTTCTTGGGGAAAATGACTTAGAACTGAGTAAAGGGGGAAAAAAATAAACAAATACCTTCTCCTTCTCTCTAGAGTGTGTCTGGCCAGGATCCTGAGGATGAACAGGACTGGAGCTTCCCTGTTTGGGGAGGTGGGGCTTGTTGGTTAGGATTGCCTTTGCTAGGAGGTGGGAACGAGGGAGTGTAGCGGGCACTGTCTGTGCTCCCAGCCCCCCACCAAAGTCCTCAGTAAAAGCCATGGCTTCTTAGTGACTCCCTGCCAAGGGCTTTCTCCAGCTCAGAAGCTTACTCGGCTCTGCCAGCATTTGGCAGCCAGAAGTACTGGGGAGTTAACACCCCCAGAAGCAAAGCTTGGCCAATGATGCTTTGGAATTAGTGGATAAATACACCCAGTTTCTTCAATCCTCAAACCCATTGCCAACAAGTCAATTCCAACTCATAGCGACCCTACAGAACAGAGTAGAACCGTCCCATAGGGTTGCCAAAGAGCAACTGATGGATTTGAACTGCCGACCTTCTGGTTAGCAGCAAACTCTTAACCACTGCGCCACCAGGGCTCCTTTCACTCCTCAGGTGGGACAGTTCTGAGGCATTTTTTACACCAGCACTGTCCAATAGAAATATAATGTGAGCCACATGTGTAATTTTAAATTTTCGAGTAGCCACATTTTAAAAAGTAAAATGAAACTGGTGAAATTAATCTTAATATATTTTGTTTAACCGCATATAGCCAAAATATTATCATGTCAACATGCAATCAATATAAAAAGTTTTCAATGAGATATTTTACATTTACAGCATATCTCAATTCTGATGAGCCACATTTCAGGTGGTTAGTATGTACATGAGGCTAGTGGCTACTGTATTGGTCAGAGCGGTTTTACGCTATCTCTCGAAGGTGCCCAATGGGATTGAGCCAGTTGCCCCTAGCAGTAGTCTTCTTATTAATGCACCCTCTATGGACTTCTTTCCCTTCTCTATCTGGCTTCCCTGTCTGACTTCTCCATTCACTTACCAACGCTCCCTGGGATCACCTAGCAAATCAACTTCCTGTTGCTGGGTGCCATGGAATTGATTCCAACTCATAGAGACCCCATATGATAGAGTAGAACTGTCCCATAGGGTTTTCTTGGCTATAATCTTTATGGAAGGAGATCGCCAGGTCTTTCTCCTGCAGAGCCACTGGGTAGGTTCCAGTGCTTTAAGCAGCCAGGCGCTTAACCGTTGCGCCACCAGGGCTCCTTACTAAATAAACTACTTGCTCTCAAATCTTTGCCTCAGAGTCTGCTTCTGGGGAACTCAACCTAAGACATGATGTAAGCTCTAAGAGTAGCCGCGTCTTGTATTAGCTGTTAAGTTATTCTTAGTGTTGAACTTTCCTTCTGTTATTTTTGCCTGGGGTTAATACTTGCTAAAAGTTACAGTGCTGTGACAACTTAGAGGAAGGGTCTGTCAGTGCTTAAGACTAAATACCAAAGGAGAGAACAGTGTCGCCTCCCTTGAGGCCAAAGTAGTGGTAGCAGCAGTAGCAACACCTGCGGAGATAGCTGTGCCCATCAAAGGGGCAATCTCATGAGGGTCACCTGCAGCAATGTGACTGGTTGACAAGGACACTGGGGCAGAAGAACATAAGGGATTTGTCTTACTTTCACACAAGACAGCACTGGGACCCCTCAGACAGGCCAGAGGACGATTTCCAACCACCAGACCAAGGGAGGGCATTGCAACCTACCACTATTTAGTATTTAAAAGGAAATTTAAATGTTTGTGGTCATGGGCTGATAAGATCAAGGCACTTAGGTTACATAAAAATTAAGTCTCAATCTGCTGTCTCAGTCAGAATGACTGCATGTACTACAGAGAATCCTCCATTCATGCCCCTGAGAGCAACTGTTATGGACTGAATTGTCTCCAAAAACATGTGTTGTAAATCCTTACCTGTGGTTATAATCCCATTTGGGAATGGGTTTCTTTGTTATGTTAATGAGGAAGTATTAGTGTGGGGTGTTTGTCTTAGTCATCTAGTGCTGCTGTAACAGAAATACCACAAGTGGATGGCTTTAGCAGAGAAATTTATTCTCTCACAGCTTAGGAGGCTAGAAGTCTGAATTCAGGGTACCAGCTCTAGGAGAAGGCTTTCTCTGTCTGTCGGTTCTGGAGGAAGGTCCTTGTCATCAATCTTCCCCTGGACTAGGAGCTTCTCAGTGCGGGGAGCCTGGGTCCAAAGGACGCACTATTCTCCCGCCTCTTGTTTCTTGGTGATATGAGGTCCCCCTGTCTCTCTGCTCGCTTCTCTCTTTTATATCTCAAAAGAGACTGATTTAAGACAAAACCTAATCTTGTTGAGTCCTGCCTCATTAACATCACAGAGGTAGGATTTACAACACATAAGAAAATCACATCAGATGACAATATGGTGGACAGTCACACAATACTGGGAATCATGGCCTAGCCAAGTTGACCCTCATTTTGGGGGGACACAATTCAATCCATAACAGTGTTCTTAAGTCAATCTCTTTTTATATCTTTTGAGATATTAAAAAAAAGTAGATTGAGCAAGCAAGCAGAGATGGGGAAGACAGATGCCACACCACATGAAGATCACCAAGGAACCAAGGAACAAGGGCCTTCCCCCAGAGCCAACAGAGACGGAAAGCCTTCTATTAGAGCCAGTGCCGTGAATTCGGACTTCTAGTTTCCTCAACTGTGAGAAAATAAATTTTGTTTATTAAAGCCATCCACTTGTCGTATTTCTGTTGTAGCAGCACTAGATAACTAAGAGAGCGATAAAGAAAAAAAAAAAAGCTGGTTAAGATGCAGATTTACTCTGGCACTATTCAGAAATTTCCCTAGAAGAGGTGCTTCCTAAGAGTTGGAGCATGACTTACAATAATTTCAAATGACAACACATAAAACAGTTCTATCAGGGTGTGGAGCAAACTGAGAGAATAATTTTATGTCAGTGAGCACTAAAGTATCCCCAGGAGAAACCCTGACCCTAAAATGCCCACATATATTAATAAAGATCTTGTGTTATTTATTTATCTAGTGAAAATGGAAATTTCCTTCCTGCTTGTTTGTACTCTGTCTCTAATTTTTATGCAAAATGGAACAGTCTTTTCAGAACCTAGCTGTATATTTCTAGGCATATTTTTTCTCAGGCCATCATACTCACCAAATAAAGGCCGATATATTTCAACCTCCATGAGCCCGGACATAGCAAATGAACAAAATATCACACAGAAGACTAGTCTAATCTTGCAGCCTCATTTCCTCACTTCTTAAAAGCATGTGCCTTTTCCAAAAAGTGAATTTAAAATAATGACAACAGCATTTCATTCTTGCTTCTATAACACATTCTACTGAAATTATTCTCCCTAAGGTACCAATAACCTCCTATCCTAAACCTAGAGATCTTTTCTCAGTTCTCATCCTACAGCATTCAGCATATTGAATAACTTTTCTTTGTTCATTCAACTTTCAGCAAATACTTATTGAGTTCCTACTATAAGCCAGGAGTCCCTGAGTGGTGCAAAGGATTAATGCGCTCAGCTACTAACCAAAAGGTTGGTGGTTCGAGTCTACCCAGAGGCACCTGAGAAGATAGGCCTGATGATCTACTTCTGAAAAATCAGCCCCTGAAAACCCTATGGACAACAACAAAAAAGAAAACCCTGTGGAGCACAGTTCTACTCTGACACACAGGGGATCACCAGGAGTCGGAATTAACTCCACAGCAACTGGTGATGGTGGTGATAAGCCAATCATTATCATAAGCACCTTGCATATATAAGCAAAAAACAAACACTTCTTCCCTTATACAGCTTACACTATAGAAGAAGTAGACATCATAACCATGAACATAATAAGTAAGTGAGTGAAACAGTGTGTTAGAAAATGGAAAGCAAACTGCCCTTTCTAAGCAGTAAGGAAAGGACTTGGGCTCTGGATGCAGCAGAGCACTAGTCAGAGGCTGGAAGAAGGCAGAAAGCTGTGGAGCTCAAAGCCATTTTCAGCTAATGCATTCCCAAACAGTCGTAAATTCCTAAGCATCGAAAAATGCCAATATGGAAAATGGAGTTGGGATATTGCTTCACATCTGGCTCTGATAGGGACAGAACTGTCTTGTGGGCTTTAGAGTGGAGACAGAGAAGGGTGAGGTTCAAAGACATGAATGTCAAGAAGAAAGACTTTGAGCAGCTCTAGACCTGGAGTTTGCGTTTCAGGCATTTAATCTAATTGCTATATAACCTGGAGGCCCCAAGTGTCCTCATTTCCATCTCATTTGGATTTGTTTCCTCATTGCCTAGCCGCATTTCTAATACTTGGTTGAAGCTCCCAAATCGCCAAAGCTCCAGACCCAAATTCTCTCCTAAAATCCACACTTGAATATCCAAACGTCTATTGGGTCCTCATTGTCTCCCAGTACAAAACCATTCTTGCCACCCTCCACCAACTCACCTCCTCCTCCCTGCCTTCCTTAATGGCATCACCAGCTTCCACCCAGTCAGTCACCCAGGTTAGAAACCTCTGATCATCCTTCACTTTTCCTTCTTTCTTATTCTCCAACTGGTCATCAAATTCCACTGATTGCCTCAAATCCACATCTTCTTATCTCTCACATTATTGTCAACACGTTATGCATTCAGGGCTCCATGTTTTGCCCAGATGACCACCTCAGTCTTCAAACGGCTCTCCCTCCTGGAGCTCCCAGTCTTACTCTCCTCTACCAGGTCCCCCCATATTGCTGCCTGAGCAATTGTTCCCTGAAATACAAATTAATTCTGTCACTGACTTTTTCCTAAAATTAAAAAAAAAAAAAAAGTTGACTTTGAGTTGATTCTAACTCATGCTGACCCCATGTGTTTCAGAGACGAACTGTGCATAGGGTTTTCATTTTAGAAGTAAATTGCACGGCCTCATCTACCCTGAGACCAGAAGAACTAGATGGTGCCTGGCTACTACTACCGACAATTCTGATCAGGGCCACAATAGATGGATCCTGATAAAATGGGAGAAAAATGTGCAGCAGAACCTCAAATTCCTAAAAAACAAACAAACAAACAAAAACTCAAAAAAAACAGACTTACTGGACTGATTGAGACTGGAGGACTCCAGAGACTATTGCCCTAAGATACTCTTTAAACCTTAAACCAAAAATAACTGCTGAGGTCACCTTGTAGCTAAGTAACAAATTGGCTCAAAAAATAATGAATATCACCCATAAGTACTGTGTTCCTTAAAAAAAAAAATCTCCTATATGAGCTCAAACAGTCAACAATGACTTTAAAACAAAGATGAGAATGTAAGGGGGCAGGGAAACCAGATTACTAGAAACGGAACAACCAAAATGGAAATAATTAGAATGTTCACACATTGTGAAGGATATAACCAATGTCACTGAACAACTTGTATAGAAATTGTTGAATGGGAACCTAAACTTCTGTGTAAACCTTCACCGAAAACACAATAAAGTATTATTTTTTTTTTTAAAAGATGTAAATCGCCAGGCCTTTCTTATGAAGTGCCTCTGGATAGATTTGAACTACCGACCTTCCAGTTAGTACCCAAGCCCTTAACCATTTGCACCACTGTCTTAGTCATCTAGTGCTGCTATAACAGAAATACCACAAGTGGATGGCTTTAACAAAGAGAAGTTTATTCTCTTACAGTCCAGTAGGCTACAAGTCCAAATTCAGAGCATCAGCTCCAGGAGAAGGCTTTCTCGGCTCTGGAGGAAGGTCCTTAGGATGCATCAGTCTTCTCTTGATCTGGGAGCATCTCAGTGCAGGAACCTCAGGTCCAAAGGATGCTCTCTGCTCCCAGCACTGCTTTCTTGGTGGTGTGGGGTTCCCATGTGTCTCTGCTCACTTCTCTATCTCAAAAGAGATTGGCTTAAGACACTATCTAATCTTGTAGACCTTATCAGTATAACTGCGGCTAATCCATCTTATTACATCATGGTGATAGAGTTTACAACACATAAGGAAATCACATCAGATTACAAAACGGTACACAATCATACAATACTGGGAATCATGACCCAGCCAAGTTGATGGATATTTTTAGCCGACATGATTCAATCCATGACAACCACCCAGGGACTTCTTTTGCTAAAATATACATCCCAAAATTTGTTATATCCTTTCCAAATATCCCCTGATAGTACATACATACACTGAGAGACATAGGTTCATTTGTCAATAAAATCACAGCTGGAAAAAGCACAATGGGAATTTTTTTTTTTTTGTAACAAGAAATAAATGCTATTCCTATTAAAAGAAGGTTGACACACTTCTCATTGCTTTAGGAACTACTTGTAGTTGAAATAAACAGCAAAGATTCTAAGAAACTGATAGTGTTCCCTAGAGCTAAACAAATTTGGCAGCAAGCCAGATAATCACAATGATTGGTTTTGTTTTTTTTTAGAGCCAACACAAAACAGTTTAAAGCATGTGAAGCTAGCCCACTGCCTGGGCATTGCAAATTAATACTTACATTCAGTAGTATGACATGACTAAAAGCAAACTAGATGCATGATTGCCCAATGTGAAATACAGAATCAACGACTATTCCTTGGCAATAGCTAGCATTGTTTTTGCTCTGAAGGTAGGTGTCTTAGTTATCTAGGGCTGCTATAACAGAAATACCACAAATAGATGGCTTTAACAAACAAGTTTATTCTCCATCAATCTTCCCCTGAACTAGGAGCTTCTCCGTACAGGAACCCCGGGTCCAAAGGACATGCTCTGCTCCTGGCGCTGCTTTCTTGGTAGTATGAGCTTCTGCCCCCCTTCTCTCTTTTATATCCCAAGAGAATCTGGCTTAAGATACAATCCAGTTCCATAGATTGAGTCCTGCCTTATCAACACAACTGCGGTCCAACATCCCTCATTAATATCATAGAGGCAGGATTTACAACACATAGGAAAATCACATCAGATGACAAAATGGTGGACAATCACACAATACCAGGAATCACGGCCCAGCCAAACTGATACACACGTTTTGGGGGGACACAATTCAATCCTTGACAGTAGGTTAACAGGGTGCGGGCACTGCCCAAAGGGAACCAGCACCTAGAGAGTCAGTCTAGGGGCTAGGTTTTCCAAGCATAGTTGAGGGAAGAAACTGCATTGTGTCTGAGGGCAATCAAGGCCATAATCAAGAAGATGGTTTCAACAAGTATCAGATCTGAAGGGTGAGTTAATGTCGATAGTAAGCTTCAATAATAATAAAAGTAATTATTGCTCACATTGACTGCCTGCTTAGCATATGCAAGGAACTGAGCAGTTTACATTTATTATGTCAATTAATCTATGAAATAGATATTATTTCTTATCCCTCAAATGTTAGTGTTTCCTAGTATTCCACCTTTACTCCTTTCTTCTTAACTTGTTTAAGCTTTTTTTTTCTGGGTGGATGAGGAACCTGGGGCACAGAGCAGTTAGGCAACTTGCCTGAACTTGAACAGTAAGTAGTAAAGGAATGACTCAAGCCCAGAAAAGTAAAGCTGAAAACCAGAGGAAGAGAGTGAGTCAGAAACCACAAAGATGGAGGTCAGGATGGAGGATGGGGCAAGGGATGTGTTGGGGTAGGTGGTTTAGAACAAAGGCCAGGAAGAGCTATAGAACACTGAATTCTCCTTTATCTGCTTCCTTGCATGTTGTAGAATAAGAGAGGCTGTTGTGAGGAGCCATGCAGGACTGGATGGGGGTAATGAAAAAAATATGCTGAGATAAAGGAGTTAAGATTATCTTTTATTCAAGCTTGTGAGCAGCCATTTAAGATACTCCAGTGGTCTCACCCTGTCTGGAGCAAGGGAGAAAGAAGAAAACCAAAGACACAAAGGAAGGATTAGTCCAAAGAACTAATGGACCACAACTACCACAGCCTCCACCAAACTGAGTCCAGCACAACTAACTAGATGGTGCCCGGCTACCACCACCGACTGCTGTGACAGGGATCTCCAACCCAGACAGACCTGGAGAAAACTATAGAACAAAATTCTAACCCACAAAAAAAAAAAAAAGAGACCAGACTTATTGGTCTAACAGAGACTGGAGAAACACTGAGAGTATGGCCCCCAGACACCCTTATAGCTCAGTAATAAAGTCACTCCTGAGGTTCACCCTTCAGCCAAAGATTAGACAGGACCATAAAACAAAACAAGACTAAAGGGACACACCAGCCCAGGGGCAAGGACGAGAAGGCAGGAGGGGTCAGGAAAGCTGGTAATGAGGAACCCAAGGTCGAGAAGGGTAGAGTGTTTACATGTAGTAGGGTTGGTAACCAATGCCACAAAACAGTATGTGTATTGTTTAATGAGAAACTTGTTTGCTCTGTAAACCTTCATCTAAAGTACAATTAAAAAAAAAATTTTTTTTAAAGAATTATCTTTTATTCAGTCAGTCACTCAACACATATTTATTGAATGCCTACGGTAAATGGTTAAGATTGTGTGTCAACCTGGCTGGGCCATGATTCTCAGTGTTTTAATGTGATCACTTCCATGACAGAATATACTGTAAGTAGCCAATCAGATGAAAGGGAGTCTCCTTGGGGGTGTGGCCCACATCTGAATATAAGCAGACATTCTGGCTTTTTGCTCTCTCTGGATCCTGTGGCTGCCTCTTGTCATCTCATCTCTGGTTCTTGGGACTTGAGCTGTCAGCTTATCTGTGGAACTTTGGATTCGTCGATCTCCACAGCCTGTGAGCGGAGCCCTGCCCTCTGACCTGCCGATCTTGGGTTCACCAGCCCCTGCAGCTACCTGAATCAGGAGAAACCTTGTGGTCTTGCCTGCCGATCTCGGAATTTGTCAACCTTCACAGCCTGTGAGCGGGAGCCCTGCTCTCTGACTGCCAATCTTGAGCTCACCAGCTTCTGTGACTGCGTGACTTTGGAGAGGTCTCTACTCTGATCCACGGACTTGGGACATTCTAGCCTCTACAATTGCATGAGCTGTTTCCTTGATATAAATCTCTCTCTATATATATATTTATGGGCGTTACTGGTTTTGCTTCTTTAGAGAACCCAGCCTAAGACACCTACTATATACCAGGCACTGTTCTAGGAGCAGCATTGGAAAAATAGATAGCTGCCTGGACTTACTAAAGTTAGTCTATTTGAATAATAATAAATTAAATATTAACAAATAAAAATAATAGATCTGATATGCCCTACTATCATAGCCAGCTCTTTCTAAGGCAAAAAAAGCCAGTGGAGTTGGATTAGGAAAATTAGGGGAAGGCTAAAGGAGAAAAACAACAACTCAATGCCCTTGAGACCAAGAGCCTTCCCCTGTCTAACAGAGATTTTCAAGGTGCAAGTGGTCCTGGCAGGGTGATTACCATCTTCCAGAGGCTTACAGTTGGGAGCACTATCAAAAATCACCTATGGGCCAACTACCTCACCTTCTGGTTTCTGAATTCCCTTGAGTGACTCCCTCACAAAAAGGTTGTCTGGGTTGTGCTTGAATACCTTGCACAAAAATAATTACTTCCCAATGCAACTCATTCCAAAGAAGCAGGGTGTTTGGTGGTGTTGTTTGTGTTGTTCTTGTTTTGTTTGCCTTATACTGATTCCTGTTATTGATTGTCTTGACCCCTAGTCTGTCATTAAAACTATTACTGTGTTCTCAGTTTGGGGCTATCCACAAATTAATGAAAATGCCTTCTGGATCAGTGGTTTTCAAACATGTTCCACAAAGCCCTGGGTGCTGTGAGGAGTGCTTAGAGGTGGGGAGGCTGGCTGGGTTGGGGAGAGAAGATTTTAGAGTAGTTGACAGAGGCTTGAGAACTCACCCTCTTCACAATGGCCCTGAGGAGCACCACCTTTACCTATCTTATCTTTTGAGCTTTCATAGATTTCATAGAGGGTTGTACTGTTAGAAAAAAGTTTGAAAAGCCCTGTCCCAGATATTCATTCCCCTAAACCATTAGTATGAATTTTGAATTGAAAAGAGTTGAGAACAAAGCCCACATTTCCCTGCATATTGACAGCAATCACTAGGATCTTATGGTAGGACTGAGAAACCAGCTGTGAACCAACCTTCCTTTTCTACCCGGATTCCCAAGGATTAAGAAAGGCCCTGAAACTGTCTCCCTGAAGCTGTCAGAGTGTGTCCTTCTGTGTTTCACCATTCTGTCTGTATCATTGGTTCTCAGCTCTGACTGTGCATTAGCATCATCTGGGAAGCTTTACAAAACTACCACTGCTCCTCAAAAAGTTAACCATAGAGTTATCCCGTAACCCAGCAATTCCACTCTCAGGTATATAGTTGTTGCCATTGAGTCGATTCCAACTCATAGCTACCCCATAGGACAAAACAGAACTGCCGCATAGGGTTTCCAAGGCTGTAATCTTTACAGAAGCAGACTGCCACATCTTTCTGCCGTGGAGCGGCTGGTGGGTTTGAACCTCAGACTTTTCAGTTAGCAACGGAGCACTGTAACCACTGCACCACCAGGGCTCCTTCCCAGGTATATATTTAAGAAAAATGAAGACGTATGTCCACAGACAATGTGTACACAAATGTTCATAGCAGCATTATTCAGGATAGCCAAAAAGTGGAAACAACCTGATGTCCATCAACTGATGAATGAATAAACAAAATATGGTGTATCCATTCAATGGAATATTATTCCTTCATAAGAAGGAATGAAATACTGATACATACTGCAACATGGATGAACCTTGAAAACAATATGCTAGGTGAAAGAAACCAGGCACAAAATACCACATATTGTATGAAATGTCTACAGTAGGAAAAATCCATAGAGCCTAGGGCTAGGGGAGGTGGAGGGAGGACCTGGGGGCTGATGGCTAAAGGTAACGGGTGTTTTGTTTATTTGTTTTTTGAGATCAAGAAAATGTTCTAAAATTGACTGTGGTGATGGTTGCACAACTCTGTGAATGTACAAAAACCCACTGTATTGTATGCTTTAGGTGGATGAATTGTATGATATATGAATTATTGTTCAAGAAAGCCATTACAAAAAATAAGCAAACAAACAAAAACATAAAAAATACCACTGCTCAGGCTCCACCCCAGAAATTTTTTTTTTTTTAAATTGTTCTGGGGTGAGGCTTGGACATCAGCTCCCAAGTAATTCTAGTAAGTCTGAGATCCACTGATTTTAACCATGGCAATTGGAGAAGGAGAAGCCCAGGTGGCGAAGTGGTTAAGCTCTCGGCTGCCAACCAAAAGGTCGGCAGTTTGAACCCACCAGCTGCTCCTTGGAAACCCTATGGGGCAGTTCTACTCTGTCCTATAGGCTCGGTGAGTTGGAATTAACTCAACGACAGCGGGTTTGGTTTTTTTTGTTAACGGGGAAGGAAATGACTGATTTTGAGGGAAGCCATGCTACGTCTCCATGGTCACCCTCTCTCCCACTCTAGGCACTCATGAACTGCTCCTTTAATATTCTTTCCTGGAATTATGCCTTCAATCAAGCCCAGCCTGGAGTTTACAAGTACCACTTTCTTCCTCTTTTTGAGAATTGTACTATTTTAACCATTCTTGGTTTTCAGCCACCCTCACTGCTGTGCACAATGCTTCCTTCAGCAGGGACAGGCATTCTCGTTGGCAAGATTCTTTCTATACCCTGGGATGCCATCTGTCACCACCATGAACCATCTATACTCACGTAGTGTTGCTTTGTTATCTTCATTCACCAGACGAGACTAAATTTGTAAAACTCACTATAAAGTCCTCTTACTACATTCCTGAGCTTGTTTCCACTTAATATTGTTGATACTACCTTTTAGAGCCCTGTCCCATCAATTACACACACAGGCCTTGAGTAGTCCTGGCCTCCTCCACCTTATCCGGCTGCAGGATGCTCTTAGATGGCTGCAGTTCAGGGTCCCTCAAGAGCCTGAGGGGCCTCTTTCCACCACAGGGACACCACAGTTGGTGCACTCACTTTCCCATTCAGGGAGTTAGAAAATCCCATAATTAGGTTCTGACTTGTCTTTTTCCTCCCTCAGGCACAGAGAACAGATGTGAAGGTATTATACCTTTTCCTTTGTCCCAGGAAATGCCCAGGTAGCCTAGTTCTTCTGAATCACACTTTGTCCTGAAGAAATTAGCTCAGTCTATGGCTAGTAATTGAGAACACTGACCTTGCTATCAGACAGTGCTGAGTTGGAATACTGATTCTACTACTTTGTAGGTGAGTGACCTTGGACAAGTCATGCTCCCTAAGTCTCAGTCTTCTCATCCCTGTAAAGTGAGGATAAAACCTACCTCAAAGGACTGCTATAGGGATTAAATTATGATAGGAGATAAAATGTGTTTGGATGAACTCTTCAGATAAAGATCAGACTGGACTATGGGACATAAAATGACACTCGTGAAGAGAGTGCTTCTTAGCTCATGTAGATACATGAGACTAAATGGGCAGTTCCTGTCCAGAGGTAAGATGAGAAGGCAAAAAGGGACAGGAGGTTGTTGAATGGACACGGGAAATTTCGGGTGCAAAGGAGGAGTAGGCTGTCACATTATAGGGAGAGCAGTTAGGGTCACATAGCAATGTGTGTATAAATTTTTGTATGAGAAACTGACTTGAACTGTAAACTTTCACTTGAAGCACAATTTAAAAAAAAAATGTGTTAGGCTCAGAGTGGTTGTGAAATAAATTTCTAGTGATTATTTTTTCCCAGACAGTTGTCCAATGGGGAGATCTAGCCCCTCCCCCATGTTCTCCCTATGGGTATATGAGAATATCTCAACTATCTTCAGGGTGTCTTGTCCCATAAACATAAGCGCCTCTAATACTGCACTCTCCAAACCAACCAGTCTTCTCAGGAAAGACGGAGGGAATGAGTGATCCCTTCTCTCAGACTCCCTCATCAACTCCAACAATGCCCTAGTCTTGAGAGTTCACTTGTGAATGTCCTCAGAGCATTTTCTTAGGCCCAAGCTCACCACTCTCCTGGTCCTTGCTTCCTAGGAGGGGAGCCAATTCTAGGGGCAGAACCACCTGGAGTCTCCACAAGATCCCTGAGCTTAAATCTCTGAATTTTACCATATATTGTCTTGCCAATGAAACCCAGGAGTGTCTCAGAACTGGCCACTTTTTTCCTTCAGCTCTTTACGAGAAATTTATAATTCACGATCATCTCAAATAGAATTTTTTTTTTCTTAAATATTTTATTGTACTTCAGGTGAAGGCTTACAGAACAAATAGTTTTTCATGAAACAGAAGTACACATGTTGTTTTATGACATTGGTTAACAACCCCACAACATATTA
Organism: Trichechus manatus latirostris; assembly: GCF_000243295.1. NCBI lineage: Eukaryota > Metazoa > Chordata > Mammalia > Sirenia > Trichechidae > Trichechus > Trichechus manatus. The sequence continues at coordinate 36,009,870 of NW_004443939.1, read as the reverse complement.
ACCCTCTAACTTCTCAATCTTTTTTTTTTTTTTGGTGAAAATACACATAGCCAAAGATACACCATTTCAAAAATTTCTACATACACA
>NW_004443939.1:35986229-36008435 GCF_000243295.1 Trichechus manatus latirostris | reverse complement strand
GTTCCCATCTCCCCGCAGCCCCTCCAACATTTGTTATTTCCAGTGTTTTTGATTCGTGCCAGTAATGCCGGGGGCGAGATGGTATCTCATTGTGGTTTTAATTTGCATTTCTCTAATGGCTAGTGATCTTGAGAATTTCCTCATGTGTCTGTTGGCCATTTGAATGTTCAAATAGAATTTATTGTTCAACATAGCATCTGCTGCCTGGCAGGAAGTTCTGGAAGAAATCATTAGGCAATGGTTTAAACTCAACGTATTAAAATCCTTTCACCCAGCTTAAATATACTTCTTTTGTGTTATCTTGGAGCCCTGGTAGTGCAATGGTTACACACTTAGCTGCTAACAGGAAAGGTAGGAGGTTCGAACCTACCAGCCACTCCAGGGGAGAAAAGACCCAGCAATCTGCTCCTGTAAGGATTACAGCCTAGGAAACCCTATGGGGCAGCTCTACTCTTTCCTATAGGGTCACAATGAGTTGGAATTGACAGCACACAACAACATGTTATCAGAAATGATTTCTTCTTCCCTCCCTCTGCATTCCTATAATAACTATCTTTAGTGAGTGCTTATTAATTGTTCCAAAGTCATACAGCTAATAATTGGCAAATCTAGAATCCTACCTGCCCAACAGATGCCAAGCATCCTCATTCTTAACCACAACAATAAGCTGCCTTATGTTTGTTACACCTAAACTGTATCAATCACAGTCCATTTATCAGATGGCTTGTATTTCACGGTAGGTGGCAGGAAGGCGCACCTAGAAGTTGAGGTGGACATGGTGGGTGTTTTGGGGGGTAGGGAGGAGATGGAATTATTACAAGGTAGAGAATGAATAGGGCTATTTTCTTGAAAATATACCTAACAGTCTGAACTTGTAATTTAGCAGAAGAGGGAAGAGCGTTTGCTGATGTAGGAAATGTGGCACATTAGAAAGAAAGCAGGATTGGAAACTGAAAGACCTGCACAAATTAGCCCTGTGATTAGGTACATGATATTTCGGATGTGGCCACTTTGACAAAGATAATTTGACTTGGGAACATTGAGACATGACCTGAGAAGCAAAATATTAAACTTTCAGCTTTTAAAAATTTCTAAAGTCCTCATTCCATCCCTGAGTTCCACCCAGTCCCTGATCTTTATTCCATCACTCATTCCACTTCTGGCAAACATTAGACACTTAATATATTAGTTGAGTAAATGAATAAGTAGATGAATATCAGAGATGGGAGAAGGTCGAGGCTGGAGGTGCCAGAAATGAGATGATGGTCAAGAACAGGGAAAGGGGCAGATATATGGTAAGGGGCACAAAAGAAGGCTCGAGAATCAGGGGTGTCTGCCACTACTAACATTTGGTAATCAAAAGCCATAATAACAAGAGTAGATGTGGCAAACCATCAACATTTATTAAATCTTGGTAGTGAACAGAGTGATAATCTTTATACTGTTCTGTGTATTTGAAATGTTTCACTTAAAAAAGAATATAACAGCAAGCTCAGAGTGGCTGGATCAAAATGGGCATGTCAAATGGCAGCATTCAAAATTATTTGCTTTGGTAAGTTCCGAATCTCCTCTTTCAGGAGCAGAGCAGGGTATTGTTGCGGTGAAACAATTCATTCCCACACGCCAATTGTTGTATTCTGAACCAATGCAATCCTTTTGGAGAGAACCTGTGGAAATATATTATGAAAAGCCATAAAATATTCACTTCCTTGGGCTGGGAATATTCCCTGCTCCTGGGAATTTATGCAAATGAAATGCCAATTAAAAAGAAAAAAGTGTAGGGAATATGTAGGTAAAAAAAATTTTTGGACAAATTTTTTTTTTTTTTGAGTTTGACAATTTATTGGTATGTAAAGGCATTCATCTCAGTCATTTCTCTCTCCCATCTTGACCTTAGGTAAATATTTCACTTGGGTCAAGAAAACAATAGGTAGGAGAGGGATAATTATTATTTTAACATAAACAGTAAAATGAATAAAAATGGGAAGTTTGCCTACATTAAAGTAAGTTAAAGTTAAATTCATGTATCTTGGTATAATTAAATCATGTAAGTAAGAACTAACAGTTCTATATACATTTCCACTGTTTTACTTGGGAGTTACTCTAAACTTGATTGCCAGTGAGAAAAAGTATTAGGAATATACAACAGTCAGGCTGCTTCTCTGGAATTATTAGCTATTAAGAGTTCAGCAAGCAGTTACCACCTGTGATGGTTAAGATTGTATGTCAACTTGGCTGGGTCATGATTCTCAGTGTTTTTATGTCATTACTCCCATGATGGGATCTGCTGTGAGTAGCCAGTCACCAGTCAGTTGAAAGGGAGTTTCCTTGGGCATGTGGCCTGCATCCGAATATAAGCAGACGTTCTGGCTTTTTGCTCGCTCTGGATTCTGCAGCTGGCTCCTGTTTGTCTGACCTCCAGTTCTTGGGACTTGAGCTAGCAGCTTACCTGCCAAACTTGGGATTTGTTGATCTTCACAGCCTGTGAGCGAGAGCCCTGCTCTCCAACCTGCCGACCTTCGGTTCGCCAGCCCCTGTAGCTACGTGAATCAGGAGACGCCTCTATCCTGATCCACATACTTGGGACGTTCTAGCCTCTACAATCTCGTAAGCCGTTTCCTTGATATAAATCTCTCTCTATATATATATTTATATGCTTTACTGGTCTTGCTTCTTTAGAGAACCCAGCCTAAGACACTACCAATAAAATAGTCTGACACATCCTCCAAATTTAACATTGTAGGAACTTTCAAGAAGTCGTTATATCTTATGTTTCTTTTGTTTGTGACTATGCTTTTAAAAGTATGTTTAACTGTCACATTAAGAAAAAAAGAGTCCATATACTACACAAAAATACAAAAAAAAAAAAAAGGGAAAAAAAAAAAGACAATACCACCCTAAACCCCACAACACACAGAACCAGGTATATATGGTCAGAGATTCCATCAACTGTTTGAAGATACATTTTCTTTCCTTCTATTTTCAGTATCTAAAATGTGCTTTTGAGAGGCCACTGGTCAATATATATACACTTAAAATAAACCATAGTATTCTATTAGTAAGAACTCCTGTAGTAAGGTCAATTCAAATTGGAACTCACAAATTAGTAACTTAAATGCTTTGACAAAGTACAGAAAGTACATCTTCTCACTTCTCATTTTCATATGGTATTTTCTTTTTTGGGTGTTCATACTTTTTAAAAAATAAAAACAGCCAAATATTTAAGCAATATGTACATTTAAATTTTTTGGTGTTGGTTTGTACTTTAAAAGAAACAGCTTCCTCAAGTTCTGGCGGAAATGATTTCAGGAACTAGCTAGTAACAAAAACCAGAAGAAGCACGTTCAAAATACTGACTTACTTTGGTAGCAAATGGTTGTTCCTTGAAGACGAGTGAAGGTAAACAAGACCCATTAAGGTGAAGTGAGCTATTTCAAATATTCAACAGTTTACATAAAATTTCAAAAAATGGTTACTTTTAATGGTTACTAAGCACCTGTATCTACTGATAGCAAAGCAGAAACTACTTCATGACTTGAAAGAAAACAAATGCCCATGAGAAAAACAGCTGCATTTAATTTTATCTAAATTTACTTTCAGTCAATAGTCCAGTAACATTTTTCCTCCCAATACGATACTTCCTTTCTATAAGGCTATTGCTGGGAGCCAGACAGTTTATCTAATGAGGGAGTTAAGTTAGAGAGTAATAATTGCTTGCATTTTGAACCAGTTTAAATAGACAGTAACTTTTTGCTTCCCTCTTAATGTGCTAACAATTGTGTTTTAAAAAAAAATGCAATTCTTTAAAAGGTACCATTTCTGATTTCTTTATTATCTGTAATCTTTGGAAACTAATCACATGAAACTAGAAAATTAGCAAATGTCTTGAAATCTGTATATAAAAAATTACCTCTAACTTCAAACTCTCATTTATTAGTATACTACTCAATCTTTACTTAAAAAAAAAAAAAAAAAGTGACTCCAAAGATAGTCTTATACCATTCTTTAAAAAAGGAAACTGTTCCTTTTAATTTTATACTCACTCCACACCCCAATCGCAAAACACATCATTTAATTGTCTTGGTCATGGACATTTCCAAGATGAGATTTTATATTTCACTCCCATAGCTTCTGGTTATCAGAACACCCATGCTTTCCTTTGTTGAAGGAGTTTGGTCCTGCTGACGTTGGTGTATCCCTTCCAATATTCTTCATCCTCATCTTTGCTTCTGGAGGCATTTCTTCTGGTTCACTATCTTCATCTTCATTAAAAGCTGCTGCTACTGAAAGGATTTTTAGAGCAAGAGTTGGAACTGTGTTTTTAGGCTTACTTGATCCAAGTTTGATGGATATGGCTGATGCTTTCTTTGTTGTCTACCTATGGCAGCTCTAAACTTGGAGATCTTTGTAGGCTTTGCTGGGAAGTTTCCAGCTTCTTCCTTAGCTGATGGCTTCTCAGCACTGCGACTGGAACTTTCCCCTCCATTACTCTGGCAGCTCGAGCTCGTCTCCGATTCTCCAGCTTCTCCTCTCCTGTCTTCCCTTTCATCTGGACAAATGTTTCATAGCAATGATAATTTGGGACTAGCATTAAGGTAACAATGGGGAAGTGCTTACCATTGCTCCTACTCTGGTCACGACACCCTCATGTTTGCCTGGATCACTGCAGGAGCATTCAGCTGGTCTCTCTGCTTCTGCTCTTGATCCTACAGTCTACTCAGCAGGCCGAGTGATCCTTTCAAAATGAAATCAAGTTGCTTCCCACCTTCTTTTCAAAATGTTCTCACCATCCTCACTGCTACCACACTGGTCCAAGCCATTATGGCACCTAGATTATGATAATAGCTCTTAACTGGTCTCCCTTCCTTCACCTTCTACTCTCTTAATACAACAGTGAAAGTGCTCCTTTTCAAATCATAAATCGGATCATGTCTCTCCTCTGCTCAGAACCCTCCAGTGGCTTCCCATCTGACTCAGAGTAAACCCATATGACTCAGAGCAAAGCCAGTGTAAATTCTCACAAAGGCATATAAGGACCTCATCGCCTTCTATTCACCCCTCACACACTCCATCCCAGCCACAATGGAGCCTCTTCCTTGGATATTCCCTCTACTCATAAGACTTTTCCCAGATGTCCACATGGCTTATCCTTTCAAGTCATAACTCAAATCTCACCTTCTCAGTGAGGTCTTCATTGACCACTCTATTTTAAATTTTACCTTCCCACTCCATAAGCTTCATCCTGATTCTGTTTTATTTTTTTGTTAGCATCTATCATCTAATATTCTAAAGGAGCAGTTGGTGGCACAGTGGTTAAGCACTGGGCCACTAACTGAAAGGTTAGCTGTTCGAACCTACCAGCTCCTCCATGGGAGAAAGATGTGGCAGTCTGCTTCCATAAAGATTCCAAACCAAAACCAAACCCATTGCCATGGAGTCAATTCTGACTCACAGCAACCTTATAGGATAGAATAGAACTGCCCCATAGGGTTTCCAAGGCTGTAATCTTTACTGAAGCAGAATGCCACATCTTTCTCCTCCAGAGCAGCTGGTGAATTCGAAACACCAACTTTTCAGTTAGCAGCCAAGCACATAAATGGACTGCACCACCCAGGGACTCTGTTGCTTTGTATAAACCTCTATTATTAGTTAGAACACCATTCTGGGAATAGTTGTCCTGGACTATTAGAGAAGACTAGGACAGAGACTGACCGGGGAAATCAGTGTCCTCCAATAAAATGGGAGAACTCTTACAGAACAGGATGCCTGGAATATATTAGTAAGGACTCAATAAACATTGGAGTAATACAAGATAATACTAATAAACTGAGTGCTTACGTGTGCCAGGTACCTCTAAGAGCCTTACCTGTATCCAGGGCTTTGAACTGGTTCTTCACTGTTCAATCATGGCTGAGGAAGCAACACCCAAACAGACCTGAATTTTTAAAAATTGGGTTAACTGGAATGGGAAAAATTAAAAATTGAAGCCCTCCTAGAAACTTAATCTCCCTATTAGAAAACAAGGGCAGCTTCTACGTTGCATAACAACCAAATTTCTTGCCCTTCCGATTTTTGTGCAGTCAGAAACGGTGGTGCCCGGCTCAAAGATGGCGGTAACCACACCGCTTTGAATATGTGTGGCTCTCTTCGGTCCTGGCAATAACCCATCTCATGCATCAGGCTCCTGAAAGGGTTCACTACACCTCTTCCGAGTCTCCCATTCCAGGGCTTTGACCCATAACTTCCCATTCCGCTTATGGTTCTGGATCACTCAAATTTAAAAAATTTGGATCTGTTCCCATTTCTCTTCATCGGCCATGACTGAACCGGTTAGAACCAGTTTGAAGCCCTGCCTATATCATTTAATCCTTACAGCAGCCCTGGGAGGCAGGTATATCTCCGTTCAACAGATCAATCTATGAAGAAAATGTTTATAAACAGTGACCAAAAAAGTATATTAACAGTAAATGGGGTGTTAAAGTGGTGGGCCTGTAGATTGTGGTTTCTTTTCCTCTTTCAAAAATTTCTTTAATATTGCATTTACGCTGTCTGTGTGCATATGTGTGTATGTGACCAAATAATTTAACAACTTAAAGTGGGCAAACCCAGCAACAGGAAATTGTATGACAGTCTGGGAAAAGGCGATGAACCCAACGGTACAGCCGAGATTTCACAGGACTCCACCAAAACTGGCAGTCTGCGAAGGTGAGGCGTGCTGCTCCGCTGAGCAGCGACGCGCCACACCCACGGAAATGATTCCTTACCAGAAGGCCAACCTGCGGCCACATGCAAACGACCTGAGGAGGTGTGGCCTGAGGTGACGCCCGTTGAAGGCGGAGCTACTCCTGAAAGGCTCCAGCCGGGGGGCGGGAACAGGAGTGGTCCACATGCTGGGACTGATTGGCTGCAGCAGTAATGGGGCGGGCTCTACCGAAGGACCAGCCTCACCGAGGTGCCTGCGCGTAAGCCTCTCGGAGCGCAAATGAACTTGACTTACACCTTGGCGTCGCGACGCGTTTGAGTCTGAAGCGCCGTAGACCTCAGAGGCGGAGCCGGAAGCGCTAAGCTTTGACCCTCGAGCTGCTTGGATTTCGAAGGGGGCGACCCCTTTCTTCCTCACCTGCTCCGCCTCCCTTTCTCCCCCGTGACCCGGAGGCCGAAGCCCCTAGGCTGGGCGGGGCGGCGCGGCCCAAGCTTCGGACCCGGAAGAAGCGCCATCTCCTGCCTTTGCCATGGAGCCCACCGCGCCGTCCCTCACCGAGGAGGACCTGACTGAAGTAAAAAAGGATGTGAGTAGCACCACCTTGCCCAGTCGCTACCGAGGGCAGGGGGTGGGCGGGGCGGGCTGCCGCCCTCGGGAGAGGGAAACGGAAACCCGAGTCCGAGGACGAGGTGGAGCCTCCGGGCTGGAGGGCGGAAGGTCTGAGCACAGCAGGACCGCGGCGAGCCTTGCATCCGAGGGACCTTGGTGAAAGTGATCCCTTAGGACCTGTTAATCCACGTTTTAAAATCACTAAACACAGGACTTTGGTTTCTCAGACCTTGTCCAGGGCAGCGTTTCTTCGCAGCTTCTTGCCCACTCCTCACCCATTCCCACTCGATTTTACCCTCGCTGCACTCTTGGAGCTGCGTTGTTAGGCATCAGTGACTCAGATTCATCCCTGAGTCAGACTGAGGCTGCTGACCCAACCCAGAGCAAAAGCTCGACCAGAAAAGGAGGATCCCAGGCAGTGGAGCGAACGGTGAAACTCTTGGCAAAGGGACTGGGGGAAGCTCAACAGCTGAAAGCACCAACTGGAATTCCCCTAGTAAACGAACGCCCACATATTTAAATGGAGGGGGGGCGGTTTGAATACTTGTAGCAGAGAATTAATTTACAGGTAAACGTTGGAGATATTCACTAGCTAAATTATACTCTTCTGCATAGCAGCTACAGAACTGCACAAGCCTTAATAGTGATTTATAAAGCATAGCTTTGTTGACATGATTTGTTTCTCTTTTTCCTTTAATTTTGGTTACTTGCTTTGCCATGTGAGACATACGAGTACCACTAAAATACTTTATATTCAAATGAAAAACAAACAACATGAAGTGTGTTTTGGTTTGACATTGCAGTACTTTACAAAATAATCTTTGGGAGTTGGAAAACACAGGAGCTTTTTTTAATGTTCATCTACTTCAACTGTCTCCTTCTCTTCCTGTAATATTTATTATACTGTACTCATAATTATAACTGGTATGACTCATTAACAAAAGGAAGCTGGGAATTAAACTGTATGACTGGAACTTGGGCCTTAGTTTCCTCATTCAACAGATATTTATGGAGCACTTACAATATGCAAAGTATTATTATTAGCCCTGGAAGGATACAAAAGATGAACATCAGGTTCCTCCTTTACAATCTAGTTGAAATAAATCTGGGACATTGATGACTACTATAGAATAAATGGGAGTCCTGGTATCCCAGCGGTTAAGAGCTTGCCTGCTAACCACAAAGTAGGCAGTTCGAATCCACCAGCTGCTCCTTCAAAACCCTATGAGGCAGTTCTGCTCTGTCCTTTAGGGTCACTCTGAGTCGGAATCGACTTGACAGCAACAGGTGTAGAATAAAAGAGTGTTGTCTTATTCAAGAAAAACCACTTCAAGAGCTAGATGTTCCAGATGGTGTGCCACACAATTTACAGAGTTCCCGTTTAATCTTTATAACAACTTCTGAGGGAGATAATTGTTATTCCCATTTTACAGGTGATGAAACAGACTCTTTAAGAGGTTACAAGTAGGAGGAGATGAGACCTATGCACAAAAACACATAGGAAGAGTGGCTTCCAGGCCTTTGTATTCTCTGTTCATTCATTAACGTTATTCATCTCCATTATTTCAACTTACGTCTGTATCAGAAATTCATAACCCTAGTGAAACCGTGGATGGGTTTCAGGAAGTCTGTGGAAAAAAATGTGTGTGCACATTTTTATTCTTAGAGATTTTTTCCATATAATATTTTCAAATGGGGTTTGTGACCTTAAAAGTTTTCTAATTACCATCTACATATTTGAACTTGCTTCTGTTTTACCTCTAGACCCATATTATCAAATATCTACTGGTATCTCCTTTTATATACTGCAGATTTCTCACTTTGTCTACAATTGAACTTTATATCATCCTTCCTCCAAAGCTGCTTGCTGTTTCTGCTGTATCCTCTGTCTTCATGAAATGGTGTACCACCATCCATCTTCCTGGAAACTCCCACTTTTTTCACTATACTCCCCCTACCCCAATCTAGTTGTTTACCTCATCTTTTTGGTTGAATTTAGTTGTTTTATAAATACGGATTACATATTATTGTGAGGCTGATAATGTAGTCGGTTCTAACAGTTCAGAAATAAAAACCAAGACACACTCCTATTTTGACGAAGAGCTCAGTTTCTTGGGGCAAGGGAGATCGATATAAAATGATAAGTGCATTGGATTTTACATTCATCCAAACCACTGTCTACTTAGCACTCTGCTAAGTGCATGGTATACAGTATTGAACAAAACATACCTGGTTCTTGCATGGTTCAAACTTACAGGTCATTGTGGTTAAAAACAACTATATGTATAATTACAAGTTATGATGAGTATTACGAAGGAGGCAAGTGCTGAGATAATAACCACAGAAGTCTACCTGAGATAGGATGGTCAGAGAAAGTTACATTTAAAGTGATTCCTGAAGGATGTAACATTGCCGAGGGAAGACCGTTCTAGACAGAAAAGAATTTGTAAAGAGCTTGGTGACTTCAGCAAATTGGGAGAAGGCAGAGGGTAGCCTGAGGTGAAGTTCGGAAGGTGGGCATGAACCAAATCATGAAGGGCCTTAAAGATGATAGGTAGTAAAGGATTTGGGTTTTTCCCATGTGTCTTAGTTACCTAGTGCTGCTATAACAGAAATACTACCAGTGGATGGCTTCAACAAACAGAAGTTTATTTTCTCACAGTCTTAAGTTAGAAGTCCAAATTCAGGGCATCAGCTCCAGGGGAAGGCTTTCTCTCTTTCGGCTCTGGAGGAAGGTCCTTGTCATCAGTCTTCCCCTGGACTAGAAGCTTCTCGGTGCAGGGACCCTGAGTCCAAAGGATACACTATTCTCCTGGCTTTTGTTTCTTGGTGGTATGAGGTCCCATGTCTCTCTGCTTGCTTCTCTCTCTTATATCTCAAAAGAGATTGATTTAAGACACAACTTAATCTTTTAGATTGAGTCCTGCCTCATTAACATAATGGCTGATAATCCCACCTCATTAACATCATAGAGGTTGGATTTACAACACATAGGAAAATCACATCAGATGACAAAGTGGTGGACAGTCACACAATACTGGGAATCATGGCCTAGTCAAGTTGACACATATTTTGGTGGGGCACAATTCAATCCATGACACCAAGTATAGTGGGAACCTACTGAAGAATTATTTAGTTTTAAAGATCCCTCTGCCTATGGTCGTCAACTGATGGGAGCAGGAGTGAGAACAGGGAAATGAGTAAGGAGACTCTTGGAATTTATATAGAAGAGACATGATGATGATTTGGATCAGAGTGAGGGTAGTGGGGATGGATGGAGCAGGAGAATTCCAGATGCATTTTTTGAAATAGAAATGATGGGACTTGATGATGGACTAAATGTGGGAGTTGAGGAAGAGTGGAATTAGATTAGTAAGTGGAAATGTCAAATCACAAATTAGATGTACAAGTCAAGATCAGTGAGAAAAGGAGATTATAGAAGAGTTTCGATACGTGATTGAGAAGAATTAGCCACAGAGAAGGAAAGAAAGCCAGGAGAGTGTGATATTCATATAGGCAAAAAAAAAAAAGTGTTTCAAGGAGGGAGTGATCAGCTGTGTCCGTTACTGTTGAGAAGTCAAGTAATATGAAGATGGAAAAGTATCAGATTTGACAATAAGGAGGTCATCAGTGACTTTGAGTAGTGGGGCAAAATGGAAATGCCTGGAAATAAAGTGGAGGACACAGATTCCTGCTATATAGACAAGTGAAACAATAGACGTATGTATAGGGTGCTGCGCGGACAGAAGGGAGAGGTGCCTGACTCATCCTGTGAAGGTTAGATAAAGCTTCCTGGAGGAGATCACCACCGAGTTGAATCTTAAAGGATGAATAGGGGTTGGGGTCTGAGAAAAAGAAAAGGCAAAGGTAACATAAAGAGATAATAGTAACAAACCACAGTTATAGGTGGAGCATAAAGTTCCAGGACAGACAGAGATATGGGGATAGATTAAGCTGGAGAGGTAGGCAAAGCCATATTATAGAGAGTTTTGTCTGCCATAATAAAATAGCTGTTGTTAATTGAACATTTACTTTGTACTAGAGACTGTGCCAAACCTCTTACATGCATTGTCCCATATAATCTTTCTAGAGGTCCCATGAGATAAATATTTATCATCACTTTATCAATAAGGAATCTGATGAAGTAACTTGTCCCAGTTCTCACAGGAGTACGTGGCATATTCAGGATTTGAACTGAGGTTTGTCTGACTCCAGAACCATACTGTTAACTTCTATTCTGCCACGATGGAGGAACATTTTCCTTTATGTCAGGGGTTATCTCCTCCAGGAACATAGTCTTTTAACTTTTAATTAATCAACAACATTTCAATATTAGGAGAGTTCACATAACACTCCAATAAATCCAGTTTCTCTTAAAAACAATTGGAAGATCTGATAGATGTGTGAAGGAGAAATTTGAGGGGAGGAGAGAGAAATAGGAAGTATATAGTTAGGAAAATTGGAAGTATATAGTTAGGAGTCTGTTGGTAATAGTCCACACAAGATGTAACGAGTACCTGAATTATTGTTGTAGCCATTGTCAAGTTGGCCCTAGCTCATGGTGACCTCATGCACAATGGAGTAAAACTCTGCCTGTTCCTGTGCCATCCCCATGATCAATTGTAGATTGGACCTTGTGCTCCATAGGGTTTTCATTGACTGGTTTTCAGAAGTAGATCAGCAGGCCTTTCTAGTCCATCCTTATCTGGAATGTTAGCTGAAACCCGCTCAGCATCATAGCAACACGCAAGCCTCTACTGACAGACGAGTGGTGGCTGCACATGAAATGCGTTGGCTAGGAATCAAACCTAGGTCTCCTGCACAAAGGCAAGAATTCTACAGCTGAACCACCAAAGCCCTCGTACCTGAACCAGAACAATACTAATAATAGAGATGAAGCAAAGGGACAGATTAGATAAATATAAAGGAGAGATTGGCAAGACTTGGTAGGTGGGTGATTAGATGTGGCAAATGAGGGAAACAGAAGAGGAATCAAGCATGAGTTCTAGGTTTATAACATGGGTAGAAGGATGGTGGTGCTCCACAGTGAGATGAGATTATTGAAGGAAAAGGATAGGGAACAATAACAAGTTTGGTTTTAGACATGTTAAATTTGAAGTACCTTTGATAGTCTAGATGGAGAAGGCCATCAGTCTTGGTTATAAACATAAATTTGGGAATCATCAGCATATAGTTGGTAAACAATGAGCAGAGGTTTTACAGAGTTCATCTTTAAATCTAGGCTTCTCTCTCCATTCCCACAGCTTAAATTCATGCAACAGTCTTCTAATTGGTCTCCTTTGATCCCAGTTTTTGCTCCCTCCAGTCCCTTACAAAAGTTATCTTACTGCCTCTGGTTTATAAACCTTTAATGACTCCCTTTTGGCTACAGGGAAATGTATGTTCCTCAGCATGTTATAAAGAATCCTTCTGAGATCCAACCCATTTTCCTTCCCAGCTTCATCTCTTTCCATCCTCTCACATGCACCCTGTGTTCCAGCTACCCCAGCTTCTCAGTATTTCTACACTACACACCTTCATGTCTCTAGCTCAAGCATAACCTGTGTAAATTTCCCAGGTCCTGGAGGTGAAGTTAGTTGCTTACTCTGTTCTTCACCAATACTTGGTCTGTAGTCTTTTTTTCTAGGTCATACTACATTGTCTTGTAACTCTTGGCTTAGACGTGTGTGATATGTATTCCCTGACTAGACCATGTGCCCTTTGCATGCAGGATTAAAGTCATGTTCATCTTCGTGTACCTGGTGCTCAGCACTTGGCATTTTGTGTATTTGGATATATAAAGTATTTGTTGGGTGAATAAATAAATGAGTGAATGTGAGAGTTGAGTGGACCAAGGGAAAAGTCTACAGGATCTTTTCACACCTAGCGTACTTTGCAGCCACCGCATACTAACCAGTTGCCATTGAGTCGATTCCAACTCGGACTCCTATGTTTCAGAGTTAAACAACGCTTTATAGGATTTTCATGGCTGTGACCTTTCAGAAACAGATCACCAGACCTTTCTTCCAAGGTGCCTCTGGTGGGTTCAAACTGCCAACCTTTCAGTTAGTATCCCAGCACTTAACCTTTTATGCCACCCATGGGCTCCTTACCACATACTAGGGTTCTTAGAAGATCTTCCATTGCCTTTAGCTCATCATTATAAATGTGAGTCAAATTAATCATCGACATCATCACTGATATTTATTGATTGCTATATACCATGCTAGCACATGTATAGCACTTTACGTGTATCTGTTCCTCATAACAAGGAGCCCTGGTGGCGCAGTGGTTAAGCACTCGGCTGTTAACCGAAAGGTCAGCGGTTCGAACCCACCAGTTGTTCCACAGGAAAAAGATGTGGCAGTCTGCTTCCATAAAGATTATCGCTTTGGAAACCCTACAGGGCAATTCTGCTCTATCCTGTAGGGTTACTAGGAGTTGGAATCGACTCAAGGGCACCTGACAACAACAGCAGCCACTTCTTAGGTCTAGGCCTGTTTTCTGTGGTTTCCTTCATTTCTTCAACTTCTTCTAACATTCACTGTGCTTTTAGATTTTTTTTAAAATAGTTTCACTCTTAGGAAGATGGAATAATAAACTTCGAGAACTCTTACTAAGTTATCCTCCCTGGTCCTAAATAATCTGGACTCCTTACTAAATAATAACTAAAACACTTTGTAGCCTTTTATCTTTACCTCAGAAGGTGATCTTGAGCAGACCTCCCTATTTATATAGGCCCAAAGCCTCTTGATTCATTTGATCCCTCCCTCGTAATAGCCTGGTGAGATTCAAGTAGGACTGAAACTGTGAGGAATGTCCAGTCAGGGACCTGCTTGTGTCTACCAGGACCTTCATCCTAATTAGCATGCATTTCGGTAGGCCTGAGCCACCTGACTGCAGGACATTTTCTCGCACCACTTAGAGATTCCTAAGCAATCACCTATGTAATTTTCTTAGTTTTTAAAAAATAATATTGAAGCATAATTTATGTCTTTCAGGCTTTAGAAAATTTGCGTGTATACCTGTGTGAAAAAATCATCGCTGAGAGACATTTTGATCATCTACGTGCAAAAAAAATACTCAGTAGAGAAGACACTGAAGAAATTTCTTGCCGAACATCAAGTAGAAAAAGGGCTGGAAAACTGTTAGACTACTTACAAGAAAACCCCAAAGGACTAGATACCCTGGTTGAATCTATTCGACGAGAAAAAACACAGAACTTCCTGATACAGAAGATTACAGATGAAGTACTGAAACTTAGAAATATAAAACTAGAATATCTGAAAGGTAAGATATCTTAGATAGTCAAGAGTTAATTTAAATGTAGGAATACTTTTAAAAATAAAATATAAAATAAAACCTAAAAACCCAGAAATTATCATTTGCTTTTATTCAAAACATTAAGCTTCAGAATTCTATTGGATTTGCATTTTTTACCTTATATAATAACATTACAAGCAGCCCTGGTGGCACAATGGTTAAATCCTCAGCTGCTAACCAAAAGGTCAGTGGTTCAAAGCCACCAGGGGCTCCACAGAAGAAAAGACCTAGTGATCTGCTCCCGTAAAGATTACAATCTAGGAAACCCTATGGGGCAGTTCTGCTCTGTCCTGTAGGGTCGCTATGAGTTAGAATCAATGGCACACAATAACAACATCATTACGTTGGAAAAGTGGAATACCAGTCAGTAGCCTGTATTTACTTAACGCTATTTATAAAAAACATATGAAGTCCCAGTATACACAAGAGGAGTGTTTCTAAAGGGAGCAGAATGTAAACTTTATTTAAAAGTAACTCCTGAAAAGACTGTACATCACACATAAAGAACAGTATATAGACAGTATTTAAGTAAGCCCAACTCTGCTACTTTTTCTCCCACTAGTTGAGGCACAAGATGAAGTAGTTGGCTTATGTTTATAGGAATCATGTTGTATAAAAGTATACATAAGTTTAAACACAAGAGTCATACTCATTCTGGCCAGGTGTGCACACTGAAAGGCTTAGGGACTGAGACTGATTAAGGGAACAGCAAATGAACCTCTCCCTCTTCACCCTAACTCCAGAGCACACACTGATTGGAATGCCGTGTAGAAATGCCTGCACAATTTAAGTTCATTCTCTCTCTCTCCAGAGTACATAAGTTAAATGCCCGTGTGATATAGCTTTACTCCAGCTGTTCTAGGCACTGTAATTTAGGGCTCTGCCATTAAGGAACTCACAGTTGATAAGTACAGGTAGTCACCAACTTGCAGCAGGGTTCCGTTCCAACGACTCTCTTCTAAGTCGATTCTGACATAAGTCGAATACCACCTCTTTTTTAAAAAATTTTCATTATTATTGCCTTTTATTGTCAGTATCTTTATAAATCCGATCTTTATTTGTCTTTGAAGGTTGGAAACATTACATATAAACTTACAGGTATATTTTAATACATACATACATAAAAAAATACACAAATCATAAAAATTTATTCCAGCAATGAAGAGTTGGATGACGTTGGCATTTTGTCAGTTGTGGTAATAACTCCATTTGTGAATGTTCTGGATCATCTGGGTTATCCCCATGAATGGGGATGGTGTTTCTAGTCAGAAAATTGTCGGTTCAGTTGTTGTATGTCATTAGAGTTGTACGTTGCTCGACTTTCTATCTGTTAAGACTCCCTTCACTGAAACCGACTTCATTGTAGACCAGGCCATAGCCTGCTCTATATGGCAGTGTTTTGATCAGTAAATCATAAAATTGAACATCTTTGAGTGAACGTCTGAGAATGATAACATCAGCAAATGACATGCTGCAACATTATATGTAGTATATATTACTAATGATAAGATGTACAAAAAAGGAGAGCGGTCATAAATATGGTTCATTGTGACTCGAATACGTTGTAAGTCGGGGACTACCTATACACACTGGGACACATTGGACGTTCCCTTCCTGAGCCATATTCAATAGTTTCTATAGCGTGGGGCACAAATGCTGAATGTATTGTGAAGTTGAAAGGCAAGTGGAAAAAATGACCTATGAATATGTTTTGTAGACTTTACAGGTTTTAAAACATCTTAAACAGAAATAACAATTTGGGGGTTTTTTTGTCGTTTTTTTTTAAATACTGCTTTTATGTTTTACCTAGAATTTGCCAGCGTGGGAGGTTGTGTGCCTATAGGTGGTAAAATGAGTATTTACCAAGCCTAAGAGAAAGATAAATTGTGTTAGTGTTTATTCTTTAAATTCTGAGACTAATTGTTGGCGATTTCCTTTAAATATAAAATTCTTTGATGGAAACTACTGTCATTAAGTCAGTAAAAAAAATTAGGTTGAGAACTAGGCAATTTAAGAACTATTTAATGTGAAGAGGAAGACCGACCTGGGTTCTAGTTCTCACGTTCCCACAAAGTAGTCCTAGAATGTTGGGCAGGATTTAATTATTATGTGCCTCAATTTTCTCATCTCTGTTACTGAGAGGTTATACCAGATGGCCTCTAAAAATCCCTTCAAGTTCTAACACTCTATGATTCAAGAATCAGTAATTGACATTGATCAACTCAGAATTTTTTGAAAAAATTTATTTTTCTTGTTGTTATTGAGAATATACACAGCAAAACATACACCAGCTCATTTATTGACATTGATTACATTCTTCAAGTTGTGCAACTATTCTTCACCCTCCTTTTCTGAGTTGTTCCTCTCCCATTAACATAAACTCACTGTCCCCTAAAGTTCCTATCTGATGTTTTGAGTTGCTGTTGTCAGTTTGATCCCGTATAGATAGTTCTTAAAGGAGCATAATGCTCAAGGCAGACATTCTTTACTAGTTAAGCTAAACTGTTGTTTGGTTTTAGGAAGACTTCAGGGGATATTTTTGGTTTAAAGTTTCAAGATTATGTCAGGGCAGTAGTTTCAGGGCAATGCAGAGAATTTTAGTACGTGCCCTGTTTAAATTTTATTTTTATTGGGTAATATTTTTTGTGCCAGAATGCTAAAGAATATTTATTAGTTGTGAAAAATATTTTTTATTTTATCACAAATTTTAGGGGCCAGTTTATTTTCCCAGGTCTTTCAATGGGTAAGTATATAAGCAAAGACATAAAATGTGAATTATGTTTAGCTTGTCTTTTTTAGCTTCCTTGAGACTGTTTCCTTGTCTAGAAAATACAAATAATTGTATACTTCATGATTGAGAAAAGTAAATGAGATTTGAAATGAATTATGAATAGAGTTTATAAACCGAAATTTAAATCATGGTTGTGTGGTGACTAGCTTGAAATCTTTAAAGATTAACAGAATGAACATGGACTGTTTCTGTTTAGTTACTTTTCATTTATATCTGAATAATTTTATTTTAGGACTAAAATGTAGCAGCTGTGAGCCTTTTCCAGATGGAGCTACAAACAATCTCTCTAGATCAAATTCAGATGAGAGTAATTTCTCTGAAAAACTGCGAGCATCCACTGTCATGTACCATCCGGAAGGAGAATCCAGCACAGCCCCCTTTTTTCCTACTGATTCTTCTCTGAATTTACCTGTTCTGGAAGTAGGCAGAACTGAAAACACTATCTTCTCTTCAGCAATGCTTCCTAGACCTGGGGACCCTGGAGCTCCTCCTTTGCCACCAGAGCTACAGTTAGAAGAAGGAGGAACCTGTGGAAGCTCTAGTGAGATGTTTCTTCCCTTAAGATCACGGGCTGTTTCACAGCAATGACAGTTTTAATGCCTTTTAATTTTTTTAATAATTACAAAAGATGTTTTAAAGGATATGAATTGTTTTTATAAAATCCCTATAATGACATTAACACATGACACTTCTATTTTAAAACAAATACTGTGCTAAAAAATATAAGCATGTTATGTAAATAGAATTTGTAGACTAAAGGAAGCACACTTTTAGGATAGCCAAATGTAAATCATGTTGATCATGTACTTTTCAGTATTTTCTACTTTTTGGATATTTCATTGTTCTCAGTGTGTGTTTTAAAATTTTTATGTTTTGAGGCTAATTTTAATAGGGAACATTTCTCTGTTGGAAGTTAGCTTCTTAGACTGGGAATATTGTTTCTTCTCAGTGCATTTGTGCTAGAAATTTTCAGGGCCTAATAGTCCTTTGCAACCATTCAGTAAATTTTCAGGATTAAGCTGCCGTTCCTGTTCAGAGCCCTTGTGGCGCAGTGGTTAAGAGCTCGGCTGCTAACTGAAAGATCGGCAGTTCGAATCCACCAGCACTCCTTGGAAACCCTGTGGGGCGGTTCTACTCTGTCCAGTAGGATCGCTATAAGTCGGAATTGAATGGACAGCAACAGGTTTCCTTTTCGGAAATAAAGCCAGTGGCTGACTGGGAAAGCTGCCAGTATACCGAAAAGAATCTCTCTCCCACTTTATTGGGTTTCCATGAACTCAATGCTGAAGGAACACCTGATGGAATCTGATCCACTTAAGATCTTAATTTGCCAAAATTTATTTATTAACCTTACTAATACTTTCTTAGAATTTTTCATATTCTTTGCTTTATCATTTTAATTCCTAAAAAAAAAAACTTGGTATAAACTTCTCATTTTTAAAGATTTTTTTTCTGTACTTTTCATTCCTTAATGAGGACCACTGTACATTTGAAATAACTGGAACAAATTGTTGTGTGTGTTTTTGTATGTGTGTGACAATTCTGTTTTTAATATTTTTGGAACAAGCAGGCCATTATCAAGGATTTGTCTTTTTGGTGTGTAACAAAATTTGACTAATTATATGCATTTATAAATTTTATGCTGATTGTTTTAAATTCTAATTCTGTTTATACAGTCATTCCTTGGTAACCGCTGGGGATTGGTTCCAAGACCCCCACGGATTTTCCGTAGGTGCTCAAGTCCCTTATATAACATGGCCTAGGTTTTTTTTATTTTTTTATTTTTATTTTTTGCATAGCACAGGAATGAGCAGTGTTTTGCTTTGAAATGGAATAGTGATGTTTGGGCCAGGTTAGGGCGGAAGCATGAGGCACTGCCTCAAAACAGGC
The DNA here is from genome assembly GCF_000243295.1 of Trichechus manatus latirostris. Taxonomy (NCBI): domain Eukaryota; kingdom Metazoa; phylum Chordata; class Mammalia; order Sirenia; family Trichechidae; genus Trichechus; species Trichechus manatus. The sequence goes on along the minus strand of NW_004443939.1, from coordinate 35,989,119 downwards.
ACATTTAAGGATAGCCTCATCCGGCCCTCCTGCCGCAGGCTGCCCTCCAAGCCAGGGGTCCTTCATGTGGAAGCCCTGGGTGACTTTGAACGCAGCACTTACACGGTACAGAGATTGCTAGTCCTGTGCCTGCCAACTTTGTTCTCTCCTTTGGACCCAGACCTCTGCCGCAAACATGCACTGCCGGATCCTCTTTCAGGCCAAGAAGCACCTGAGCATAAGTTGGTGACCCCATTCCTGGTGTCATCACTTGTCCAAATTGTGTTGGAGTGCGGCTGCCTCTGGCCCCCTGGGAGCCTTTTCCTTCACAGCCACAAATCATTTTGGCGTGTTGCCACCAGGCCCTTGAAGTCTTTCTTTTCCTTTCTTGTTTTTAAAATGCTTTGGATCCGTGATTGGTTGAATCCATGAATGTGAAATTGCAGATATGGAGGATCAGTTGTATTTCTATTAATTACAAAAAGCAGAAATGGAAATTTGCCATTAACAGTAAAAGTTTTTTAAAAATGTGATATATTTTGGAAGTATCAAATTTTTCAATTGGAAATGAAAAATCTAATAAAACACTTCAAAATATATACCAATTTTTATTGAAAGCATTACTTCAAGTTATGTGAATTGCATTTCTGGATAGACTGATGAACTTATCAACCATAAAGAAGATTAACATACTGGCTTTAAGGAAACATTCTAAAGACTGGATGATTTTTGTTAAGCCCTGGTGGCGCAGTGGTTAAGAGCTGGCTACTAACTGAAAGGTCAGCAGTTCAAATCCACCAGCTGCTCCTTGGAAGCCCTATGGAGCAGTTCTACTATGTCCTATAGGGTCGCTATGAGTCGAAATCGACTCAAGGGCAAGAGGATGATTTTTGTAGGGTAAGCATCTTCTAAGGATTAGGGAAAAACATTTCACCTCCAGTTTAGCATAAGAAAATAGCAGTATTTAAAGAAACCTCTTTAAAAAGCAAAAGCAGGCTTTTCATTAAAGTTCAATGTGTGGCTTTTTTAAATTTTGTATGGGACATACAATTAACATCAGAGATGTTAGATACACTGTAGCACCTATATAACAGTTTTCTTTCAGATTGTTGACTATATGGACAAAAAAAATTAAGGTTTTAATAAGCTTAGACTTTTGGATTTTCTGAATCCTAGAATGTCAGCTTTTTCCCTTTAAGCACTGAAAACTAGCCATTCCCAATAATGTATAAATTAGTATGGCAGCTGAGGTGAGGTGAAGATGGTGGAGTGGTCAGACACTTCCGGTGTTCCCTCTCACAACAAAGACCCAAAGAAACAAGTGAATCGATTATATATGACAATCTAGGAGCCCTGAGCATGAAAGGCAAAGTTGAGGAACTGGACTGAGTAGCAGGGGGAGGGAGAGACGGTTCGGAAGCAGCGTAGAGTTGCCGGATCTGACCCGGCAAAAGCCTGAGTGCTTCAGGCCTGATCAGCTCCTGAAGCGCAGTGAGGCAGGCAAGCAGTGGTGCTCGGGAGGCATTTTCCACACTGGGAGAGACCCAGCAGCAGAGAGTCTACTACGGCATCCAGAACCAGCGACAACCAACCCTCGATCGGAAAAAGATAAGTACTTGCATCTGGCCTACCGCACAGATCAAAAACACCTCCCTTTGGGAGAAACCTTTCTCCCATTTACCTTGCCGCTCCCTGCTCTGCACTGGGTCTGGGACCAGCTTCAGCAATTGCTGAGTCCCCTGGGCTGGAAGTAGAACCCGTCATGCACCCCGAGCCATTCTCCCGGCCTTGGAGAGTGAACAAATTAACAAACGGGAAAAAATAATCTGCTGGCTCCCCTAAGCCAAGAATTTAGGGTACCACCGCTCCTTTGCCTAGGCACAGGCATGAGGGATCCATGGACTTTTGAGTGCCTTTCCCCCTGCATAGACATGTGGGCCCATTTCAACACTGTAGGCCCTCATTACCACAGTACAACAGGGAATATACCTGACGTCTAACCAACTGTTTCATCTGTGAAGTGGCAGGTTCATGACATTTGACACTGCTCTGCCCATTAAGCAGGGTCTTCACTTAGCCACATCAGGGGCCTGAGGACTGGTGGCTCCACCCGCACCACCTAGCCACCGGTGACAGGGGCCCAAGAATAAGAGGTGTCCCCAAGTCCTTACAGACATTACATTGGGTGCTCGTAGTCTGGCTGCAAAAACCTCCCACCTATGTGCTCTAGGAAACAGGGACATGCTTTCCTCCTGGACACACGGGGATGGCCGTTGGCCCCCTGCCTTGCTCAGCGTGTGTCCTCCTGCTGCAACAGGATGCCTATGCCTACACCAATCAGACTATGCTGGTCGAGGACTGTAGGTGAGAGCCTGCACCACACACTTGGTGGCCAACTACCTGGACATCTGAATTGAATCCATACAGGAGGAGTGAGCAGACTCCTGGGCTCACATACTTAGTGGCAGATCTGGCCACCTGGTGGCACGACATTGGCGCTTTGGGGGCACTGATGATTGGGTTAGTTCACACGAACAGCCTATTTGGGCGTATCAAAACAAAACGAAGCTAGGACACAGTAAGCAAACATAAAACAAATATAACATCGATAGCTTGGAGACAACAATCAATATCAAATCACAGAAAGAGGCAGACCATGATGACTTCAGCAAGCTCCCAAAATAAAGAATCTAGAAATTTTCTGGAGGAAGACAATTTCTTGGAATTACCAGAGGCAGAATACAAAACATTGATATACAGAGCTTCTCAAGATATCTGGAAGGAAATTATGCAAAATGCAGAACACGCAATAGAGGAACTTAAGAAGATTAGAGAAGAGCATAATGACAAATTTAACAGGCTGCAAGAATCCATAGAAAGACAGCAATCAGAAATCCAGAAGATTAACAAT
>NW_004443939.1:35866363-35975745 GCF_000243295.1 Trichechus manatus latirostris | reverse complement strand
ATCCAAAAAACACAAAATAATAAATGCTGGAGAGGTTGTGGAGAGACTGGTACACTTATACGCTGTTGGTGGGAATGTAAAATAGTACAACCACTTTGGTAATCCATTTGGCGCTTCCTTAAAAAGCTAGAAAAGAAGTACCATACGATCCAGCTATCCCGCTCCTTGGAATATATCCTAGAGAAATAAGAGTCGTCACACAAATAAATATATGCACACCCATGTTCACTGTAGCACTGTTCACAATAGCAAAAAGATGGAAACAACCTAGGTGCCCATCAATGGATGAATGGATAAACAAATTATGGTATATTCACACAATGGAATACTGTGTAGTGATAAAGAACAATGAAGCAGTGAAACATAACATGGAGGAATCTGGAAGGCATTACGCTGAGTGAATTTAGTCAGCCACAGAAGGACAAATATTGTATAAGACCCCTATTATAAGAACTCAAGAAAAGGTTTAACACAGAAGAAAACGTTCTTTGATGGTTACAAGGGTGGGGAGGGAGGGTGAGGGTTATTCACTAAGTAGATAGTAGACAAGAATTATCTTAGGTGAAGGAAGGACAGCACACAATCCAGGGGAAGTCAGCACAGCTGGACTAAACCAAAGCTAAGAAGTTTCCCGAATACAATCAAACAGTTTGAGGGACAGAGTAGCAGGGGCAGGGGTCTGGGGACTATGCTTTCAGGGGACATCTAGGTCAGTTGGCAAAACAAAGTTTATTAAGCAAATGTTCTGCATCCTACTTTGGTGAGTGGTGTCGGGGGTCTTAAAAGCTAGCAAGCGGCCATCTAAGATGCATCAATTGGTACCAAACACCTAGAGTAAAGGAGAATGAAGAACACCAAGACACAAGGAAAGTATTAGCCCAAGAGACAGAAAGGGCCACATAAACCAGAGACTTCATCAGCCTGAGACCAGAAGAACCAGATGGTGCCTGGCTACCACCAGTGACCGCCCTGACAGGGAAGACAACAGAGAGTCTCTGATGGAGCAGGAGAAAAGTGGGGTGCAGAACTCAAATTGTAGTAACAAGACTAGACTTGATGATCTGAGACTGGAGGAACCCCAGAAAGCATGGCCACCGGCCTCTCTGTCAACCGAGAATTAAAATAATTCCCGAGGCCAACTCTTCAAAGATTGGACTGGACTGTGGGACATAAAATGATACTCATGAAGAATGTGCTTCTTAGCTCAAGTAGATACACGAGACTAAATGGGCAGTTTCTGTCCAGAGGTGAGAGATGAGAAGGCAGAGAGGGTTAGGAGCTGGTTGAATGGTCACAGGAAATCAGGGGTGGAAAGGAGGAGTGTGCTGTCACAGTATAGGGAGAGCAACTGGGGTCACACAAGTGTATATGTATAAATTTTTGTATGAGAGACTAACTTGAATTATAAACTTTTCACTTCAAGTACAATTAAAAATAAATAAATCAAAAACCAAACACACACAAAAATTAGTATGACAACTATGACTGACAAGGTGCATTTGGTTACTAGGTTGATTAATGCAGCAGTGAAAAAGTTACTTTTCACAGATACTATATTATCACTTAATGCAAAAACAACCCCTTGGAGCTCATTTTTCAAGAGGCGATTCATCTTTGGTCAGCCTGTCACCCTTAGTGCAAGATCAAACACTGGCAAATTAGGGACAGATCCAGGTTAATGACCGTGACTTTTTTTTTTTTTAATCTTTTTGTTTTAGATTTTGGATGTTTTGTCTTTTTGATAAAGATTAGTTCTTCATTTTAATTAAGTCCAATTTATGAATCTTTTATGGTTAGTGATTCTTGTCTCCTGTATTAAAGATTTTTGCCTATCCCAATGTCATGATGATATTCACCTATGTTTTCTTCTGAAAACTTAGTTTAGTTTCACATTTAGCTCTATGATCCATTTCAGTGTAATTTTTGTGTCTAGTGTGAGGTAGAGATCAAGTCTTGGAGTTACCGTCTTTTTACCTAAGCAGTGCAAAAGAGAGCAGGAAGTTTAAGGCTCTGACCCTGTATTGTATCACTGGATAAACATACACACTGTTGGCTTTGAAAAAAAGCAAACCAAGAAGCAATTTAGATCTACCGTTGTCAAATATATTATGAGGACTTCCCGAAAGAAGAGCTACATTTAAGCATAGACAATACAAGGATCACTTGTGCTGCCCCTAAAATCCTCACCCTGAGTTTACCATGTTGTTGTGCTGTCGAGTCGATTCTGACTCATAGCAACCCTATGTACAACAGAATGAAACACTACCCAGTCCTGCACCATCATCATTGTTGTTATGCTTGAGCCCTTTGTCGTAGTCAATGTGTCAGTCCACCTTGTTAAGGGTCTTCCTCTTTTTCGCTGACCCACTACCAAGCATGATGTCCTTCTCCAGGGACTGATCCCTCCTGATAACGTCCAAAGTATGTGAGACAAAGTCTCACCATCCACGTTTCTAAGGAGCATTCTGGCTGTACTTCTTCCAAGACAGATTTGTTTGTTATTCGGCAGTCCATGGGTATATTAAATATTCACCAACACCATAACTCAAAGGCGTCATTTCTTCAGTCTTCCTTATTCATCGTCTAGCTTTCACATGCATGAGGCAATTGAAAATACATTGACTTGAGTGAGTCACACCTTAGTCCTTAAAGTGACATCTCTGCTTTTTTACATTCCAAAGAGGTCTTTTGCAGCAGATTTGCCCAAAGCAGTACGTCTTGATTTCTCCACTGCTGCTTCTATGGATGTTGATTGTGGATCTAAGTAAAATGAAATCCATGACAACTTCAATCTTTTCTTCGTTTATCATGATATTGCTTATTGGTCCAGTTGTGAGGATTTTTGTTTTCTTTATGTTGAGATGTAAACCATACTGAAGGCTATAGTCTTTGATCTTCATCAGTAAGTGCTTCAAGTCCTCTTCACTTTCAGCAAGCAAGGTTGTATCATCTGCATATCGGTTGTTAGTCTTCCTCCAATCCTGTTCTCCATATAGTCCAGTTTCTCAGATTACTTGTTCAGCATACAAATTGAATAAGTATAGTGAAAGGTTACAACCCTGATGCACACCTTTCCTGGCTTTAAACAACACACTGTCCCCTTGTTCTGTTCAAACGACTGCCTCTTGGTCTATGTACAGGTTCCTCATGAGCACAATTAAGTGTTCTGGAATTCCCATTCTTTGCAATGTTATCCATAATTTGTTATGATCCACACAGTTGAATGCCTTTGCATAGTCAACAAAACACAGGTAAACATCTTTCTGGTATTCTCCGCTTTCAGCCAGGATCCATCTGACATCAGCAATGATATCCCTGGTTCCATATCCTCTTCTGAATTAGGCTTGAATTTCTGGCAGCTCCCTGTCGATGTACTGCTACAACTGCTTTTGAATGATCTTCAGCAAAATTTTACTTGCGTGTGATATTAATGATATTGTTTGATAATTTCAGTATTCGGTTGGATCACCTTTCTTTGGAATAGCAATAAATATGGGTCTCTTCCAGTTGGGTGGCCAGGTAGCTGTCTTCCAAATTTCTTGGCATAGACGAGTGAGCACCTCCAGCACTGCATCTGTTTGTTGAAACATCTCAGTTGATATTCTGTCAATTCCTGGAGCCTTATTTTTCACCAATGCCTTCAGTGCAGCTTAGACTTTTTCCTTCAACACCATTAGTTATCATTTGCTACCTCCTGAAACGGTTGCTGTGAAGGTATTTTGTAGATGCAATTAACATTTACAATCAATCAGTTAACTTTAAGTAAAGTTACTCTCAATAATGGGGGTGGGCCTCATCCAATCAGTTGGTCTTAAGGTCTTAACAGCAAAAATGAAGTTTCCAGAAAAAGAAGGAATTCTGCCTCAACACTAACATAGAAATCCTGCCTGAGTTTCCAGCCTGCCTCCTGCCCTACAGATTTCAAGCTTGCCAGTTTCCACAATTACTTGAGCCAATTCCTTAAAATAAATCAATCTCTATCTCTCTGTCTCTGTCTCTCTCTAACTCTGACTGATACAGTGGGAAAGGTTGGAGTTTGAGAGCCAGACATGGGAGTCACAAGCAAAAGGTAGTTACTGGAGTCCTGGGTGGTCTAACATATTAAGCGCTGGGCTGCTAACCTAACGGTTGGCGATCTGAACTCACCCAGCAGCTCCGCGGGAGAAAGACCTGGTAATCTTCTGTAAATATTACAGCCTAGAAAATCCTCCAGGGCAGCTCTTCTCTGTCACATGGGGTCACTATGAGTCGGAATGGACTGGAGGGCAACAACAACTTTGTAACACCCTTACAAAATTTAAGTATTGCTGAAAGATGATGTAACATGTTGGGAAACATCAAAATTTAAGGGCCATACACAGAAAAGTAGGCAGGGAAGGAGGCCAACAAGGGGCAGCCAGAGAGGTTGGAGGATGCCCGCGGGTAAGACAGATGCAATCCAACAGGAGTTTATCAGAGAGGCTCTTCAAAACACGTTTGAATGAGGTAAAGCAGGGGAGGATTTGGTTTGTGACTTGGGGAGTCCACCACTCATGGTGGTCTTCCATGACAACTGAGGGTAATTTTTATTTGGAAGCAGGGGTGCAACAGGGTCAGGAAGAAATCCTGGCCTCTTGGGGCAGAGGCTAAAAGTGAAGGGGCAGTAAAGACAAAATTCTTAGCTCTTCTTATGCCTTTAATAAATCCTTACTGAATTCTGAAGGTCCTGACACTCTTCTTCTCAGGGCTCCTCAGGAATGCTCCTGGTTGGGAATGCGCCCGGCTTCCAGCCTCATCCCCTCAACCCGAGCGCAAGAGCGCAGCAGAGCCACCAGGGGCCAGAGCCTACAGGCCAGTCTGCAAGACTTGGGGCGGGGCCAGCGGCGGGGCGGGCCCTAGAACAGCTTCCGGCTTCCGGCGGAGCTCTCGGTCACCGCGCGCAGCCGTCATGGCAGCCGACGAGAAGGACCCGTTGAGCTATTTCGCGGCTTACGGGAGCAGCAGCTCAGGCTCCTCGGCCGAGGAGGACGACAGCGAGCCGGAGGAGACGAGTCGCAGGGCCCCGGATCCGGCAAACCCTGCGGGCGGCTGTGGAAACAAGGCGGAGAAGCGGCTGCCGGGACCCGACGAGCTGTTCCGGAGCGTGACTCGCCCGGCCTTTCTCTACAATCCTCTCAACAAGCAGATAGACTGGGAGAGGCACGTTGTCAAGGCGCCTGAGGAGGTGAGGTCCCTGACCCCGTTTCCTGGTCTTGGCCCCGGCCTCCGCCCCCTTCCTGCTGAGCCCCCTCCTGGGGACGGGCTGTCCGTTCCCCCACACGCACCCACCCCCTGCGGGATGCCGCACAAGCCCCTCTCACCTCCATCCCTGGGGAGCCCGGGTCCCCTCCCCCAGCCTGGTGGGTTGCAGACCGGACCCGCAGCCCCCGCCCCCTTGGAGGAGGCCCAAACCTCCGCCCTCGGTGCCCCCGACCCCGCGCGGCGAGGACTAACGGTGGTGACTCCCCCGCCCCCCCCCGCTGCAGCTTCTCCCCGAGACCCCTTCCCTTTGACGCCGAAGTGCCTGCGGTGCTGCCTCCAAGACAGTGTCTGCTGCAGCCTCCTGAAGGGGTCAGCCTTGGCGTAGTATCTCTGAGACTGGATTCTTCTTTGGTAACTAAAAGTTATTAGCTTTATTCATTTAGGGAACCCTTTGGCTTTTCACTTGACAGTGTTGTGATTTGATGGAAAATGTGTCTTTAACCTCAAAAAAAAAAAAAAAAGTCTGAACGATAAGCGAACGGCAGGGAGGTGCATGTGCTCCTATTGATCGATCATAGGAACCTCGGTTCGTCACAGTGCTTCTTAATGTGCTTGCTTAACAGCCTCCAAAAGAATTCAAAGTATGGAAGTCAAACTACGTACCACCTCCGGAGACCTACACTACTGAAAAGAAGCCACCACCTCCAGAGCTGGATATGGCAATAAAATGGTCTAACATATATGAGGACAATGGTGATGATGCCCCCCAGAATGCTAAGAAAGCCCGGCTTCTACCAGAGGGGGAGGAGACAGTGGAATCAGGTAAGAAGACCAGACTCTAGTGGTAATATCTTCTTGGTCCCTCTGATGGGTTTAAAAATAATGAGATATTTAGTGAACGATTTAAATCTAGTGAATTAACAAACTGATTATGATGGTCTTTGGATACTTTTTGCTGTATTTTTAGAAAGATTATATGTATATCAGCTAGTAGTATTTGCTGTGTTTTAGGGAAAGGTCATAGATTAGTCAGGCTTTAGAGTGAAATCTCGGTTATCTCATGGTGCCTTATTAGAACAGCATGAATTAATTCATGGATTCTTTCTTGTGATTGAAGCTGTGAAGTACTAAAGGCTTCATTTTATATTAAAGCAGTTGTGCTTTACAGCTAAAACTAACATGATAAAATGAATTTAATTGAGCAGTATTACATAGTATTAGGAGGAGAATGACTTAATTGGCTTGCTTTATTGCATAATATACTCTCATCTCTTACTTGGACTATCACAGTAATCTCTTCCTCCACAGTCTTACCCCCTCAATTCCATGCCTAACACTGAATCTGATGTTCACTTTCTGAAAGTCATATCTGATTACATAACTCACTCTTAAAACCCTTCACCAACAGGATAGAATCAAGGCCTTCTATGATAGTCACTGCCTCTCTCTCCACTCTCATTTCCCACAGCCCCCTTTTTAGCACTTTAAGATCTTGAAATTCAGTACTCAGTAGGCCATGCTGTTTTATGGTTTCCTACCTTTCAGTAGATGTTACACCTTAGTCTGGATGTTCTTCCCTCCCTCTTTGGCTGGTACACTCATTCATCCTTCAAAATCCAACTCAAAGGAAAAAAAAAATCTCAGATACTACCTCCCTCTAATTATTTGTTCCTCTGTATCTGGTATGCGCTAATGCTATTGATTGCACTTATCACCCTTAATGTGATTATTTGTTCCTAAGTCTGTCTCCTTTATGAAAATGAGTTCCTCAAACAGCAGAGTCCAGATGATGTTTATGTTTATATCAGAGTTTCTAGTATATTGTACGCATTCAGTGGATATTTGTTGAATTGAACTAAGTATATGGAGTATCATTGTTAAGAAAGACTTGTCATTTTTACTAAACAGATTTCTTATCTTCCCACGATACAAGGAGTATTTACTTAGCTCCTTTTACGGCTGTGCAGAGAGTTTGAGGAAAACAAAAATAAGGGTAACTGTCAGGAATTCTTATTCTAGTTTTGATTTACCTAACTTTCCATTTCTTTCACTGATTCCCCAATATGGATTAGAAGTCACTGACAACCACACAGCTTCAGTAAATGGCACAATTTTGAAGACCTTAGCTAAAATAGGCATTTATAATACCTTGTGTAGTTGTGTGGTATTTTATATAATTAATAAAATACTTTCATATAGATAATCTTTAATCCTTACAACTGCTTGTGAAACCAGATGGGGAAATGTGGAAATGAGAGCATATGTGACTTGTCCAAGGTCACAAAATGAGAAAATTCCAAACTCTAAAATAGCTACTTTCACACAAATTTTCTAATTTATTAGTCTTAGCATCCTGGTAGAGATGGGACATGATTCATTATTGCTGTTTTATAGGCGAGAAAATAATCTTGGATTAAAGAATTTGCCCAGACTAATTCATACAGCTAGAAGGAAGCAGAAAAGGGATTCAGATTTGGGTCTTTAAATGGAAGTATGCCGTATTTACTCTGGGATTTGATCTCTTGATGCTTTCCAAGCTAGAGTGTTTGAGAAATAGCTATCCTTCTTTAGGAAGAATGGTAGTAAGGACACTAGAGTTGATATTTAAATTGGGGTGCAATAGGCTGGTGCTCTGGTATCTTTGTGTGGAAAATGCCAGGATTACACACGCCGGGGCAAGCAAGAAAGAAAAGTAGAATTATCTTTTTCCAGTTTGATTTTTGAGTTCACGTAGAAGGAGTTCCGAATATGTGGCAAATATCACTGCTGTTTCCATGGGGTATTTCTCTCCTTTTGATTACATTGTGCTTCTCTATCAGAAAGTGAATGTAGGCAATATCAAAAGACAAAAGGACCCAGGGCTTAGCCAGTTCAAAGCTGTACCACGAGATTAAAAAATAATCCTGAAATCTTCTCTTCTGACTTTAATGTTAGTTATTGAATATAACTGTGTATCTTCTTTTTGTAATACATACCTTCCTTTTTAGAAGTAATCTTTACTATTTCTGACTCCTATACCATGTTCACAAAGTCTCTGTAAAGTTGATTTCCCTAACCTAATTTTTTACCTCTTTTTTTTATTCACAAAATAGCATGTATTAGAAACTCCACGCTTTTAACTTCTTAAATTTCTTGAATTACCAAATTACCCTGTTTTTATTTTTCCTTTCTATTTTCTGTCCTTTCACCTTTTTTGCCACGTACCTTCCAAATATTTTAAAGAATGAATCCTCAGACTCATCATTTGCTCAGCACTTCTTGTTTTAGTGGTTGTAAAATGTAGATCAGTATAGTTTAGATATTAATTGAAGCTTTATTAAGTGTAACTAACCATAAAAGCCTGCCTAATGTAGGTAATTTTTTTTTAGAATTTAGGAAGTTATTTTATATCAGTAAGTTAAACGTCTTTATCTCAAGTGACATGAATTCCATAACGGAAAGATTGCTTCCTCACCAGTGCACTCATAGTATCTGCTGTAATATCTGGCACAGAGTAGAAGCTCAGCAAATAAACATTTTCAAGTTTTTTTTCCTGCACTTTTTTAAAGCAATGCCTTGTCTTGTCACTAGGTGGCACTAGCCCTTTTATTCAAATCACTGATAACCAAGCCAAACCCCTTGCGGTCGAGTTGATTCTTACAGTGACTCTGTAGGACAGAGTAGAACTGCTCCATAGGGTTTCCAAGGAGCGGCTGGTGGATTCATACTGCTGACCCTTTGGTTAGCAGCTGAGCTCTTAACCATTGCGCCACCAGGGCTCCAAAGCACTGATAGGGAGTTATTTATCCAGTCTCAGTAGTTTGTGATTTTTTTGTTGTTCATTAAATTTACTTGTACTAAGTGGCAAATGATAAGTAAAAGTGTCTCAGGGTCATCTTTTTAATGTATGTTAACACTGGATTTTATAGTGTAAGAGTTAGCAAGTTCTTTCAATTTTTTTTATTACCACTTCTGAAAATGATAATGACAAAAGATAAACGTGATGATAATTAAACTCCAATTTAAAAAAACAAGGGCCTTGGCTTATTGGAGCTGTATGTCATATTAGTTGGTTTGTAGAGATAGTGTTTTTGTATATACGTGATAGATTACTGTTTAAAACTTTGGTTTGTAAATTCCTGGGCTGAGTTGTTGATCTGAATTACATTTTATCTCGCTGCCTAAATAAACCCATAGTGCACTATGAAATATATGAGTGACATTGCCATGCTGTGTTTGAAGATGAATGGACCTTTACCTGCTGTTGATAGAAATTATTGTCCACATCAACAATTGAGATACTCTGAGCATGGTGCAGTCAGTAGAAGGCAATCAAAGACTTGAGAAGAGATTTTAAATATATTTCCTTCAAAGAGTTTATGATCAGATATCAGTGGCTCCCCAAATTTTTTAATAGGAATGCCCCTTTCAACATCAGAATTATTTTGTAGAGCACCACATGATAGTAGTTGAACTTTTGAGTATCTGTTGATCAAGAAAATAGTCAAAAATTACAATGAATTCAGTAATGTGCTTAAAATTAATTTGTATTTTATAAATCACAACATCTATGTGTTGTTTATTGTAATCTATGTGCAGTTCTTAAAATAATGCCAAGCAGTTGGGGAGTTGCAACTAGTCTGTGCTGCCCTGTGTTTTTATTGAATCATGTATACTAGTTGGATTTTCTCAATCAAATAAAAGGAATCACTTTTTTGGGTTTGACAGCATTTTTATTAATTGGAAATTTTCTTTTGAGTGCAGACACTAATAACAATTTGGAAAAGTGTGGAAATCATGAACATTGTTTTACCTGCTCCCTCAAATTTTCCATAGTATGAAGAGGGAAGATGTGTATTTTCTTTTGCCATTAGAATATTCTAACCTTTCTAGAAATGGAGACAAAAAGTTAAAACTAACTACTTAGGACAAATTGAAAATAGGAATTCAGTAAAATCTCTATCCATGAATGATCTTCTTAATCTCAAAATACAAAGATTTTGGGGAGTATAAGGTTGAGAAGGAAGTTGTTTTTGAAGGAGAGGAAGCAGAGTGCCAGGAAGAAGACAGCTGATAGCCATTTAAATAATGGTAACTTGTTATCTATTTTTTGTACAAACAGTTTGCACCATTGTTACAAAGTATAAATTGTATATAATTGTATACAATGTGTGTACTGTAGGATATTGGGGAACAGCTTTTTTAGAACAAGTCTTCTGAGTTTCTCGTTTTAAGCTACCTTAAATATAGCATTAAAGGGTCACTTTGTGAGTCTTTTTTTAAATAACTCTACAATTTAAAAAATTACTTATTTTCATTTGCACTCTAAATCAGAGTTCTAAAAGTTAATTTTTGTTTATTTGGAAATGTTGACAGAAACACTTGATAAGGGTGACGATTTCATATAAAGTCAAGGACATTTTAATAATTAACTTTTTTTTTTTTTAATTACTGATTGAAACTCTTCTTTCCTATTTAAAGATGATGAAAAAGAAGAGCATACACCTAAAAAGCGCAAGATGGAATCAGGAGAACCAGCAAAGAAGAAAAAGTAGAAAAAAAAAAAGACAAAAATTTCTGGACTGTGAAACTTGTTGAAATGTTTCTTTGGGCAGATTAAGTTAATACTGTAAATTATTATGACACAACATCTCCATGAAAGTGCATATGTTAATTAACTAATAAGTATTGTCATAGGAACTTTCCACTGAAGAACACATTTTTTATTTAAAACCTGTATGTATTTCAAACTCAAATGGTGACTTGTGATTGTGGAATTGACAACACTTGGATGCATTCTTGCTATCACAAAATGGGTGACATGCTTTGAGAGTTTTGTCATGTGTTGACATGCCAATGTTTTATGAACCTTTTATAAAGGAATATATTTTTAAAGTAAATGTGTTGTAATGTACTGTGAACTTGTAGGGTGCTTTTCAGCAGTGTACAGTGTAAATAGATCATGGAAATAAAAGTACTTATTCAATATTACTATTACTGTATAACATTAACATTTAAATATTTGTGATAAGTAGCGTCTTTGCCAGGTGACGTTTTAGGTTGTAAAAGTATTACCGTTTAGGGAGTGCCTCCTATGGTCCAGGTGTTTGTGTGTATGTTATCTCTGTTCCTTAACCTAGTAAAGTAAGTATTATTACCCTCATTTTACAATAAAGAGAGATTAAGTAACTTGTCCAGTGTTACACAGCTGGTGAATGGTGAATTTGAGATTTAACCTAGGACACTGAACTCTAAAATCGTCACACTAAACCACCCATCTGTCAATCAAAATTTACCCATCTTAACTGCATCAATTGCCATCTCTCCCAGGTAGTCTTCCGAGGTAGTTAGTGGAGATCCTTTCCTCCGCTGACTATATTACCACACTTAATCACATACCCTTTACATTACGATTATTCATTAATTTCTTTAAGTGGTAAGTTGGCTGATGATAAGGATCTTACCTTCCACAGTGCGTTGCCAGATTTAGCAAATAAGACTACAGGATGCTCAGTTAAATTTGAATTTCAGGTAATTTTCTAGTATATACAATATTTGGGACATATACTAAAAATTTATCATTTATCTGAAATTCAAGTTTAACTGAGCGTCCCATATTTTATCTGGCAACCTTACTTCTGCATCTTTTCCCTTACTCCTACATCTTTTCTCTCCCCAGCTTCTATTTTAATGTTTTATGTATAGTAATACTCAACAAAATGAACAAGGGAAGTCAGGAAGATGTAACCTTTGATTTGAGTTCTACACTCCAAAATGCAAAACATTAGTGACATTTTGAATGAGAGAAGTAGTTACGGACTCCATCAATCTTTCCGTGATTCTTTGACCTTTAAGAGATGAGTTAATTATAGGATACCTCACATTTAATGTACAAGAAAAATTAGAGACATTAGTCTGTAAGTTAAACTTACTGTTTTCCCCATACTGGAAGCCAAAATTTATATAAAGTTCGTTTAGTCAGGAACATGAGTCAAGTAAGATTAAAATTTGCATATTTCATTAGAAGTGAATTTTCCAGTGGTGGTATTTTGTGGAATGAGGAGGGAACATTCAAAATCAACTGTAACATTATCCACTAAGGACAAGCTTTGTAAACCTCCAGAATTAAGTATTTTGCTGATGGTAAACATGTTTTAAAATAAGTATTTGGTTGTGAGAACCAGACTAGGGGAAGCCAGGGGAAGTTTTTTAAGTTCTACCTTGTTTATTGCTGTTTTTACTGGTTCTCAAACCTGGTGATTCATTAAAATTACCTGAAGACCTTTTATAAGAGTGTCAGTGGCTAGACCCTACCCTAGAGATTCTGACCGAATTGCCTTTCTAGAGCTCCATAGGTGATTTTAATGTGTAGCCAGGACAGGGAACCCCTTCAGTATGATGACTTCAAGTATGTCTCAACCTTACAGAATCCAATTCTAGAGGTTCTCATTCCCTAACACTATGTTCTAGCCTAGGTTTACAAATATATGAATCCTAAAATTGAAGTAATTGAGAAAGCAAGAAGCTTTTTTTTGTTTAAGATTGAAGTCTTTGCGTCTGAAGTCTTTGGAGGGCTATGGTATCATATACTAGGGAGTGGCATTAACACCAGTGTGACACCAAACTAAACAAATGAGTGGGGTTATAATTACAAGGTGATTACCAAGTGCTGGAGAAATTCTATAGTCTGAATGTACATATGTATTGGTGGAGCAGAGTATCTCAGAGGTTTCTGAAATATTTCAGGGTTTTAAAATTAGCATGAAAGCGGTCCTTGCACCAAAAACAGCCCAGCATGCCACTGTCTGAAGATTTTTTAAAACTTTACCACCCATTGGTTCAACTCTCAATTTAGACCACTTGGTTTATGGCAGGAAAAGAAAATCCCACCACATCAGTCGCTTGCGGTGCTGAGTCTCCATTCTGGAACGTAGTGGAGGGGAAGAAGGAAATGACATTTTTTTGTGGGAGGGAAGACAAGTAGTGGCTGCACCTGTGAAGACTGTTAAAACTTCTGGGAGATGTGTACATAAGCTAAGCACTGGCGGTGGTTGCTTTTTATTTTATCTAATGAGAAGATTTAGGAAGAAGGCTAAATATTTTGAAACAGTCTGACTGCGATTGGCCATTTGTGTCTCATTGGGTTTATTTTCAAAATATGGTCCTAAAATGGAAGAGGAAATGAACTTGCTTATGGATGACTCAACCTTCCACAGAAATATTCCTGGTTGGCAAGACTTCGTCTTACGTACTTTGGGCATATTATCAGGATACCCTGGAGAAGGACATCATGCTTGGTAAAGTAGAGGGTCAGTGAAAGAGAGGAAGACCCTCAACAAGATAGATTGACCCAGTGGCTGCAACAATGGGATCAAACACAATAATGATTGTGTGGATGCCACAGGGCCGGGCAGCGTTTTGTCGTGTTGCACGTAGGGTCGCTATGAGTCAGAACTGACCTGAACAGCACCTAACAACAATCTAACACGAGCATACAAAGACACCAACACATACAGATAATTTTAGTAAGAGTTAACCTTCCAGAGGAAATGTGGCAATATGTGTCAAAAGGTGTACTCCATTTGACTTAACAATTGCACTTCTACAAATTTATACCAAGAACTTAACCATTGATGAACCCCAGGATTTATAAATAAGGAGTGTGCAATTTTAATATACCTAAAAAACGAATTGTTCAACATCTAGAAATTGATTAAAGTACGGTACATAGTTACACTGTTGTTGTCTAGTCTGTTCAGACTCATGGCCACCCCATGTGTGCAGAGTAGAACGGTTCCCTAGGATTTTCAAGGCCGTGACCAGAAGCAGATCACTAGGCCTGTCTTCCCTCTGGGTGGGTTCGAACCGCCAGCCAGCTTTTGGTTAGCAGTCGAGCACTTCACCGTTTATTATAAATGCTTTGAAAAGGACACTTAATAAAACCAAGTGTTTAAGATATATGTTAAAAAAAAAAAATTTATTCCTACTTGGAAAAAGGTACTTTCATGTCATTCTCTACATTAGTCACCTTAGAGATTGGATTCTTTCCCCCTTCAGAGATGTCCTGGAAATGTTTGTGCAACACATGTCCAAGTGGATCCTGAGGGAAAGGACCTGTTTGTTTCAGCTAATGAAAACGCAGTGGAAAAGAATCTTTAAAAAAATAAAATCAGTGCAGATTTAAAAACATCTCTTATCCAAATAGCTTCCTTTTTAGAGAATCAAGATATTTCTGACTCAGTTTCCTCATCTTTAAAATAAGGAAGTTAGAGCCATATTGGAGTCCCTGGGTGGCACAAACAGTTAAGCACTCGACTATTAACCGAAAGGTGGGTGGTTCAAAGCCATTCAGAGGTGGCTTGGAAGATAGGCCTGGTGACCTGCTTCTGAAGGGTCAGCCTTGAAAACCCTGTGAAGCTGTTCTACTCTGTACACATGGGGTCACCCTGAGTGAAAATGAACTCAGTGGCAACTAACAACAATAACAACAATAGGACCATATAAGTCCTGAACAACTTTTGTGTACAGGGTAATTTAAGAAAAAAATTAAGCATTTGTGGGCCATATTTAAAAATATTATATTTAAAAATATAAGTAGCTTTATAGATTTTTATGGAGAACATTCTAATGTGAATCAAAGAACAATTTGCAAACTTATTTAAACTTGCTTGCAAACTTACAACTTTCTAATCTTATAACACTTAAAACTGTGTAGTGCTTTTGAGTTCACAAAGTTCAGTCACGTAGTATTGTTTTCCAAAATCCCGGTGAGGTAGGTTTTATCATTTCCAAATTGGAGAATGGAAAACAGGCCCAGTGAGGTGAAGCAGCATACCCAAGGATACACAGTGAGTTAGCTTCAGAGCTCAGGCTAGAATCTGCATCTGCAAGGCTTACAGAATACCTATTGGGTGCCAGGCATTGTGTTAGACACAAAGGACGCAGATTTTCACCTTAGTAAGGTCAAATCTGGAGCCATGGGAAGTATTTAGGTTATAAGTCCGGAGTCAAAGACCAGTTGCAGTGGTCTGGTGGAGTGATAACAAGTGTCCGAATGAACTAAGACAGTGAAGATGGAGAAAAGAGAGGGATCTGAGAAACTAGTGGTGCTTAGTTGGATAGAATAGCTGAGAGTGACTGTTTTTAAATTGAATCAGTCAGCAAACTATATATTTTTAATCAAAATATGGAGTAATGCAGGTTTGGACATGACCCACATAAAAATGTGTTGCCACACAATTAAGTAAGATACTAAGCCCCACTGGAGAGATTTGAAATTTTAAGTATTTATATTTTTACAGGTATATATGATCTGAATTAACTCAGCCATTCAATTTGAGTGAGTCAAAAACTTTGACAAATAATAAGTCCAGAACTAGACTTTAAAATATATTACTGGTGTCATTTTAGGTTTTATGCAAATACTGAACTGCTTCCCTATTTCACTTCTCCATTATCACTTAGTACAGAAGTTCCAAATATTCCTACAAAAAGATGTTAAATTCTCACCATATGTTTGGACTTTTTGTTAAGTTCTAAAGCTTTATTTTGAAGCATTACATTCGCATTTTGATGCAAATAAATAAATAATCGATTTCCCTGACCTGTCTCTAACATTTCAAATTATGGCTCGCGTTTTAAGCTACAGTACCCAGGAGTGGGAAGGCCTCCAAGAGGTCACCTGGTACAGCTTTCCCAGAATTTAGGAATGCATTCTACATCGTGATCTTCTTTCCCTCACTTTTCTTGGCTTACAGGCAAGCCCACAAAATGACAGGTTTACAGCCTGGATTTGAGGAATTATTTCCTGTGTGTCTGTAATATTTTGGTACCCAGGGCCTTTCCCTGTGTTTACCATTTTCTCAAATAGGAGAAGAAACAGAGGATCTGGTGAATATCACTGAAGTAAAAGTGTATCTCTATTCCTGGTATAATTACCTGTCTCTGTTTCTAAATGGGACCAAATTCCTAGCAACCTTCCCTGCTGGCTGGGGAGTTGCATTAACATTTTAAAGTTAGAATTCCTGAGGGAAGCTGCAATGAAGTAAATAGCAATCACTTCCAACTAAGGAGGAGCTTGTCTGCCAGCAAAGTTATAAGGAAGCCAGCTCAGAAATAACTTCTCTGAGGGTCAGATTCTAGGGAGATTTAAGACCTTGTTGCTAGTTTTCATTTGAAGATTATATACATGGAGCATTGGTGGTTCAGTGGTAGAATTCTTACCTTCCAAGTAGGAGACCTGAGTTTGATTCCCAGCCAATGCACCTCATGTGCAGCCACCACCTGTCTGCCACTGGAGGCTGGAGTGTTGCTATGATGCTGAAAAGGTTTCAGTGGAGCTTCTAGGTTAAGGCAGACTAGGAAGAAAGGCCTGGCAACCTGCTTCTGAAAATCAGTGAAAACGTTATGGATCACAATGATCCAATCTGCAACCAATCATGGAGATGGTGCAGGACCGGGCAGCGTTTCTTTCCATTGTGCAAGGGGTCCCCATGAGCCCGGGGCTGACTCCATAGAAGTCAACATAATGTATGTGTACATATGTACATATATATATACACACACACATATATGTGTCTCATTCATATATATGGAAGCATAATTCTACTCTGATACACGTGAGATTGCCATGAGTTGGAATTGGCTTGATGGTAACCAACAACAATTATATGTAGTGTGTATCATGTGTATATGTGTAACAATTATATATATGTGTGTATATCTATATGTGTACATGTACATGTATCTATATACACACATATCTGTAGACATGAACATGTATGTGTATCTATATAAATGTGCATATACAAACGTATATATGCACACATACATGTATACGTAAAGATACACATACACATGCCCAAACATACCGTGAGGCTTTCTTTAAAATCAGTAGAAACTTTTTCTCCTCTTTTTATCTTTTTATTGTGCTCTGCTTTGAGACTTGCTCTTCCAACCAGAGTTCTCCTTAACTACAAAATGTGGCTTTAGCATTACAAACATTATAGCCTTAGCATAAAGCTTCTTCATAACATCTGGAATCCATATGTCAAAACTGTACGACTCAAGCTCTCTACTTTTTTCTTTTAATTTAGGCTTAATTACTTGAGCTCCAAATCCCCCCTGCTCCTACCTCCCTCCATACCAAGCTAATTAGGGCTATTATCTGAGCCATCCATGGCTACAGATCAGTTAAAGCCTGTTATTGAGGTTAACAAATGAGAGGGTTAATTTCTCTTGACTGCTCCATAGTTGGAGAAGAAAGATAATAAGCTCTTACATTTGTAGGGTGCTTGTGAGCTTTTGAGCTCTTTTTTCTCTACACCAAGTTGCCACCCGGGAGAAGGGCTTACTTTGGGGTTCCAGACTGTCTGGAACCCTGAGGTAAATGCCTTAGTTCCAAATTGAAGCACTTGGAATTTACTGCTACACATGAAAGAGGACTCCCCTAGCCTTGCTGCTTCAACTGTGTAAAAAAGATTTTGATGGTTTTTAAAAGAAATACAATTGCCAGGTAGTAGCTTCTGGTGCCAACTTGGAGAGTTTGGCTTGAAGCCTTAGTCAGTGAGAAAACGGGCTTTCTGTACACAATTTGACCAGTGCCCTGTGTATTTTTAACTTATTTAGAAGTTGCTGAATTCACCCAGTCGCTTTGGCTAATTATAAACTGCCTAGGTTTTTCTATTCTTTTTCCACTTTTGTTTCCACTGTAACAGTAGGAAGGCTATCTTATGTCAGTCTTGCCGGGCAACTAAACCACAGTTCCTAATTTAATCTTTTGCCCTGGAGGTTTATTTTAGATCACACAGCCTAGCATTGAATTTTTTTTAAGCCCAGAAGAATAGTTGAAAGAGATATTAGGTTTTCTTGGCCTTACCATGATTTCAACCAATTTTTCCAATAGGAATTCGTGAAAATTTGATAAACAGAGATGGAGAACAAGTTTTCAATGGATCACAGAAGTGCCAACAGTTTTAAAAATTTTTTCATATGTTGCAGAAGCACAGAAAAAAAAATCTATATTTTCTTTATTTCAAATATACAGGTAGTCCTAGACTTAAAACATATTCAAGTTAGGAGGAACCACACTTATGATCATGTTTTTTTTTGTACATCTTATCGTTAGGAATATGTACTACAATTTTTGTTGCAGCACGTAGTTTGCTGATGTTATAATTCTCATGCCAATCCCCAAAGACAAAGATTGGATTTATAAACATACTGATGATAAAGGCAATAATAATGAACACTAAAAAAAAGAGTATTCAAATTATAACAGAACTGATTTATGACGGAGTCGTTGGAACGGAACACCATCATAAGTTGGAGACTACCTGTATTTAGTTTTTTCAGAGCTAAATGTTTGCAACAAAAACATTATAAAAAATACATTATATTTAAGTCACTTTGATTCAATTAATTCTCATAAGATCGGTGTTAGATATAATTTATTACAGAGAATGTTCATTTCTAAAAATTTCTGATTATTAAAATGATACATGCTCATTGTAGAAGTTCTAGAAAAAAACGAAGGGACTAATGGACTACAACTACCACAGTCTCCACTAGACTGAGTCCAGCACAACTAGATGGTGCTTGGTTACCACCACTGAATGCTCTGACAGGGATCACAACAGAGGTCCTGGAAGGAGCCGGAGAAAAATGTAGAACAAAATTCAAACTCACAAAAAAACACAAGACTTACTGGTCTGACAGAGTCTGGAGAAACCCCGAGAGTATGGCCCTCGGACATCCTTTTAACTCAGTACTGAAGTCACTCCTGAGGTTCAGCCTTCAGCCAAAGATTAGACAGGCCCATGAAACAAACAATAATACACATAGCTCAATCATGTATACGAGACTAAATGGGCACACCAGCCCAAGGTCAAGGACAAGAAGGCAGGAGAGAACAGGAAAGCTGAACAAACGGAGATGGCGAACCCAAGGTAGAGAAGGCGAGGGTGTTGACACGCGGAGTTGGCGACCAATGTCACCAAATAATATGTGTATTAATTGTTTACTGAGAAACTAATTTGCACTGTAAAGCTTCATCTAAAGCACAAAAATTAAAAAAAAAAAGCTTAGTAAACCCCATGGGGCAGTTCTACTCTGTCACATGGGGTCACTGTGAGTCTTAATCAACTCAACAATACCTAACAACAACAGCAATGATGCCATGCAGCATGGTGCTGTTATCTATTGACATATTTCATACCCTGTGAGTCCAGGGAAGGCAGGACCTGTAGATATGAATGTCCTTCTCAGCTCTTGATGTATGACAGGTGATTAATAAATTATTATTTTAACTGTGAGCCCCAAAACAATATTAAACATATGCTGTCAGTAAAGGGATCTAATGCCTTCTAAAATGAAAAAACAAAACAAAACAAAGGAATAAGAAAATAAATATCACTATTAATAGAGAAATCAACTGTTAACATTTTGATTACAGTATTTTTAGTGTTCTTTCTATGCATATATGTACATATTCTAAATAAAATAGATATTCTATATTTTACTTACCATTACAGCATAACCAATGCCATTAAGAATTCTTCAGAAACCTGATTTTTTGCCTGTTTGACTTTATTGTATCATAATTTATTTAATCAATTGTTTATCTATTGAACACTAAAATTATTTCTAAATTTTTCAACATTATAAATAATACTGTGATGCACATCCTTGTACATAAATAAGTAAATAAGTTGTAGTATTTGATTATATAACTGCCTTTGTGAGTAAGAATTCAAGACAGTCATCAACACTTAAAGTTCATTCAGTTTGCTTGACTCCTTGCTCCTAACTTCTTCAGACCACATCTAAAAAAGCACTTTCAAAACTTTGGTTCCTGTTCCTGAGGTTCTAAATGGTTAAGTCCCTTGTCCCATATCAGTCCTTTATAACATCAGTTGGGCATTTCTGATATGTTCTCTTTTTAGCTGCTCTTAAAAACCACATTTCTTTTGAGACTGCTCCAAAAAAGCTATTCAAACATCACCAGTGCTCAAATTGAGAACCTGGTTATTCTGCCTTCAACAAAGGGAATTTGTGGCCACTATAAACTCAAGATGGAGCCCTGGTGGCACAGTAGTTAAGCACTCAGCTGCTAACCAAAAAGCTGGTGGTTCGAATCCACCAGCCACTCCACAGAAGAAAGATGTGGAGATTTACAGCCATAGATTTACAGCCTTGGAAACCATATGTGGCAGTTCCACTCTGTCCTATATGGTCACTATGAGTTGAAACAGACTCAGTGGCAATGTTTTTTTTTTTTTAATGAACTAAAGAAAGGAGTTCCTGGATGGTATAATTGGTTAAGTGCTCGACTACTGACTGAAAGGTTGGCAACTTGAACCCACCCAGAGGCACCTTGGAAGACAGGCCTGGTGAAAGGTCACAGCCTTGAAAACCCTATGGAGCACAGTTCTACTCTGCACGCATGAGGTCACCATGAGTTGGAATCAACTCTATGGCAACTAACAACAGCAACAGTGTGAACTAAAGACGCATGTGGAGTTGAAAAAATGGACTGGGGGAGAGTGCTAAAAAAGCAAATGTTTTATTACGTATATATTTACCACAATTTTGAAAGAAAGAAAATAAAATGGACTGGGGGGAAAAGCGGTCTAGGCCTTTCCTTCCCATCCGGCTCCCCTTCTATGTTATTGACAATACTGTTGCAATTAGCAGAGAGAACACTGAGGTGGAGCCAAAGGCTACTGCAGAAATGCCGGTCATGCTCAGGCAGGTCAGACCTCTAAGATTCCCCACAGCAGTTGGCTCATCTCACTGCAGTAGGCACCTGAGCTGGCCAACTAAGAGAGTGCCAGGGAACATCTCCTCCCAAAAAAAAAAAGGAAAGAAAGAAAAATGCCTCCCTCTCTTGGCTTGTGGAATTGGGGAAATTCCATAGCTAAAGCTCCCAGTAAAGCATTACTAGAGGGTTAAAATGCAGATAACTCTCCAGGGAAGATCTCCTTAGGAGAAGAATCATTATCTTAACTCTCCTCTTGTCACTTAATCACACTAACATTGTTACCTCCCTGCTGGGCATATCTTATCTTCCTAACTAGATTAGGGACTTTTGGAGAATATAGCAGGGATTTACATTTCTTCTGGGGCAACCTCATAGACCCAGCAAAAAGTAATAAAGCTAGAAAGTGTTCAATATATAATCAAAAAAATAAAAAAAAGCTAGCAACTGAGAGCAAATGTGTCTTCAGATCTTTTCCTGCCACCCTGTTTGCGATGGAGGACTGAACAAACCAACCAAGGGGAAAGCAGCCTAGTAAAGAGAAGTTGGACCTTTCCTCTGTTTCCCAGGGCTGGCCCTGAGGGAGCCTAACTAAGTCTAGATTCTGCTTTCCGTACCTCAGTTAATCTAACGAATAACAACCTTCAATGAACTGAGATGCCCATCCTCCTTTCCTCTATTTTTAGGGAAAAAAAGTCTGTCTATATATATACATACATACATACATATATATATATATATATATATATATATGAAAACAATAGAGATTTTTTTTTTTTTTTAAAAAACCCGTCTCAGGGTTAGCCATTGACTAGGTATAAATCCAATCCAACCTCCTAAACCTTCTCAATCAGTGTTTCCCAAAGTATGTTCCAAGGAAACTACTTGCAGATGAAAGAAAAGAGCCCCATTATCAAAGTGTATGACTCTCTCCTCCTAGAGATTCACAAGGAACATGGGAGTCATACAGGCTCTGAGGGTCATTCAGTAAAGAAGTCTCTTTATCTCCTTGACCTCAGTGTCTCAAACTTATTGAAGCACAGAACTCTTTGGAGGAACATCTGCTAAATTTGTAGAATGAACTTTGGGTCATCCTGTTCTTCACCAATGACAATACTCATTCACGTGGACTATGTATTCCAGTTTGAGGTGTGGGAGACTGATCATTGATTATTCAAATAGTATCTTCAGTAGAGTCTATTTTCTAAATTATTTTCCACAGTTTTTGTTGAATCAAAAAATATTTTAAAGAGAAACGCAAATTAAAATTACTTGGAGATACTATTTTCTCAACAACTGGATTAGCAAAATTCCAATTGACAACTGCGTTAAGCAAGGAGCAAATCCTACCTTCATCGCCAATTGCATAGTAAGGATCAGCATGAATTCAGTCCCCAAAAGGTAGAAATTGATCCAGTCCTCAGTTCCCACTTCTCCATCCTCACCGCCAGCAGCCCACGTGGTATTCTCTCTCTGACCCTAGCCACTGGAGATGGGTCAAAGCTCAAAAGTTAGAAGGACATTGTCCTTCAGACCAGCTGCCCATGCAGAACCTTTCTGACCCTAGTTCCCCAGAGTTGGGTCATACAGAGCTCACAAGTTAAAATGACACCATCCTTCAGACTGCCAAATAGGCAGACGCCAGCCACAAGTTCAGGGAGTTCACATGACACCCCAACCTTCTGCCCTGCTGGCCACAGATTCAGGGCTGGTTTCTCACTACCCCTTCAGGGTGCCAGCTGCAAGTTTGGGAGTCCACACAACAATTACTTCCTAGCCCACAGGCTCCCACTTCTCCTTTGGGTTCAATAGTTCACTGGTGCAACTCACAGAATCTCACAGAGAATATACCATACTTATGGCTACAGATTTATTACAGCCAAAAAGGATACACTAAGAGACACATAGGGTAAAGTCTGGGAGGGTCCCAGCACCAACCTTCCATGTCCCAAGGGGATTTACTACCCTCCTGAAAGTAGATGTTCTTGCCAATCAGGAACCCCCCAACCAGGGAGCTCATCTAAGCCTTAGCAACTGGCTCTTATTAGCCTTCCAAGTGATCATGATAGATTACATCATGCCTTCTGAGGCTAATCATCATCAGGCCCCCAGGTAGTCCCTCTTGGTCTGGTCAGCCCCTAATCATTAGCCTCAACCATGGTCAGGCTCTCAGGAACCCAGAACAAAGGCCAAATTACTTTCTGAACTTTACTACAATACACTCCGTTGTTGAGGCTATGGAGAAATGACATATTCGTGCAATGCAGGTACGAGGGCAACATGGTCCAACCCCTTTGGAGAGCAATTTGGCAATATCTATAGAAATTGAAAATATATTTACCCTTTGATCCAGCAATCCTAGGCAATATGACATATGTGCAAGGTATTCATTGAAGCATTGTTTTTAATAGTAAAATATTAGAAAAATTCAGTGTCAGAGGGAACTAGTTAAATAATTATGTTTTACATTCACACACTAGAATACTATCTTGGTCATCTAGTCCTGCTATAACAGAAATACTACATATGGATGACTTTAATAAACAAATTAATTTTCTCACAGTTAAGGAAGTCAGAAGTCCGAATTCAGAGCGGGGCTCTAGGGTAAGTCTTTCTCTCCCTGTCTGCTCTAGGGGAAGTCCTTGTCTCTTTAGCTTCTGTTTCCTGATTCCTTGGAGATCTTTTCCCATCTCTGCTTCTTATTTAATCTCTTTCACATATCGAAAGAGATTGAGGCAAGACACAATTTAAGAAAATTCTGTCCGTTAACATAATAAAGACAACCCATTCCCAGATGGGATTGTAACCACAGGTGTAGAGATTAAAGGTTAGGATTTACAACAAATATTTCAGGGGACACAATTCAATCCATAACAAATACTATGCAGTGGAAAAAAAAAATAAGGAAAAAAAAAGAATCTCTCTATATAGATAAAGATATCCAAAATACGCTATAAAATGAAAAAAGATGTAGTGCATATACTATGCTACTTTTGTGTAAGAAAGGCGAAGATAAAAACATATTCATATTTGGTTGTGTTTGTATAAGAAAACACTGGAAAGAGACATAAGAAACCAATAAAAGTAGTCCCCTATTGTATTGGTTTTTAGGGATATCGCAACCAAGTACCACAAAGTGGGCGGCTTAAAATGACAGAAATTTGTTATCTCACAGTTTTAGAGGCTAGAAGTCCAAATTCAGGGTGTCAGCAGGGTCATGCTCTCTCCAAAGGCTCTAGGGGAAGATCCTTGCTTGTGTCTCCTAGGTTTAGCAGCCCCAGGCCTTCCTTGGCTAGCAGCTGCAGCATAACTCCATCTCTGCCTGCCCCTGTGTGTCGTGTGTCTGTGTCTCGTCTCCTCTTTTATAAGGACACCACTCATATTGGCACAGATCTGTCTTGGAAGAAATACAACCAGAATGCTCCTTAGAAGCAAGGATGGTGAGGCTTCATCTCACATACTTTGGACATGTTGTCAGGAGGGACCAGTCCCTGGAGAAGGAGATCATGCTTGGTAAAGTAGAGGGTCAGTGAAAAAGAGGAAGACCCTCAAGGAGATGGATTGCAACAGACAGTGACACAGTGGCTGCAACAATGGGCTCAAGCATAACAACAATTGTGAGGATGGCACAGGTCCAGGCAGTGTTTCGTTCTGTTTTACACAGGGCTGCACCTAACAACAGCAACATATTGGATTAGGACCCACCCTACTCAAGTATAACCTCATGTTACTTACCTAATAATATCTTCAAAGACCTTATTTCTGAAGAAGGTCACATTCACAGGTATTAAGGGAGTTAGAACTTCAGCGTATCTTTCTGAGGGATACATTTCAATCTACAACAGCTATAGAAGGCAAGGAGACGTACAGGTAGATAGCGAAAAAGTTAAACTTTACTTGAGCCCTCTGCTCCCGGAAAAACAGTGAACTTAAAAAATCACCCCACTGTGGGGACAATGGTCTCTGGGAACATCTAGCTCAATTGGCATAACACAGTTTGTAAAGAAAATGTTCTACATTCTACCTTGGTGAGTAGCATCTGGGGTCTTAAAAGCCTGTGAGCAGCCGTCTAAGATACTCCACTGGTCTCACCCTTTCGGGAGCAAGGGAGGATAAAGAAAACAAGGCATAAGGAAAAGATTAGTCCAAAGAACTAATGGACCACAACAACCGTGGCCTCCACCAGAGTGAGTCCAGTACAACTAGATGGTGCCTGGCTACCACCACTGACTTCTCGGACCAGGATCACAACGGAGGGTCCCGGACAGAGCTGGAGAAAAATGTAGAACAAAATTTTAATTCACAAAAAAAGACCAGACTTACTGGCCTGAAAGACTGGAGAAACCCTGAGAGTATGGCCCCTGGACACTCTTTTAGCTCAGTAATGAAGTTACACCTGAAGTTCACCATTCAGCCAAAGATTAGACGGCACCCTAAAACAAAATGAGAATAATGTGGCTCAACAGTCCAAGGACAAGGACTAGAAGGCAGGAGGGGACAGGAAAGCCGGTAATAGAGAACCCAAGGTTGAGAAGGGACAGTGTTAACATGTCGTGGGGTTGTTAACCATTGTTATAAAACAATATGTGTACTATTTAATGAGAAACTATTTTTCTGTAAACCTTCATCTAAAGTACAATAAAAAAAAAGAATTAAAAAAAAATTACCCCACTTTTTTGTGTTCAGAGGTCCACCCTGCTCTCTTAAAAAGGACCCATGTTTATCCTTTATCATGACTCCCAGTTATGGATTGAATTGTGTCCCCCCAAAATATGTGTCAACTTGGCTAGGCCATTATTCCCAAATTGTGTGGTTGTTACCATTTTGTCATCTGATGTGATTTTCCTATGTGTTGTAAATCCTAATCTCTATGATGTTAATGAGGCAGCATTAGAGAAAGTTATGTTAATAGGGCAGGACTCTATAGGATTAAGCTGTATCTTGAGTCGATCTCTTTTGAGACCTGAAAGAGAGAATCAAGCAGAGAGGAGAGGGACCTTATACCACCAAGAAAGAAATGCTAGGAGTGGAGTGCATCCTTTGTATCCAGGGTCCCGATGCTGAGAAGCTCCTAGACCAGGGGAAGATCAATGACAAGGACCTTCCCCTAGAGCTGACAGAGAGAGAAATCTGGCATCCTAAATTTGGACTTCTAGCCTCTTAGACTATGAGAGAATAAATTTCTGTTTGTTAAAGCCATCCACTTGTGGTATTTCTTTTATAGCAGCACTAGATAACTAAGATACTCCCATAAGAGTCACAGTTGATTTCCTTGTTTACCTGCCCCCTTCCTTTTCTTTGAGACATTCCTCATTAAAGAATGTTCTCCCTATTATAATAATCTGAATAGAAGTATGTCCAAAGCATTTTCATAGCAGGGATGTGGAAAGAGGTGGGAGAGAGACATCTCTGTGTATACCTCTTTATATCACTTTGATTTTCATCCATGTGACTGCATTGCCCACTTATAAAAACATTTAATTTAAAATACAAAACAAGCAAAAAATATTTCTGATTAACTAATGGCTAAATTGAAAGTTCCATTAACCAGGATATCTTTCTCATCATCCTTGTTAACTATTTCAGAATAGACACATGCCCCACTTTTTTTTTTTATTGTTGTACTTTAAGTGAAAGTTGATAATTCAAGTTAGTCTCTCATACAAAAATTTATACATACGTTGTTATGTGACCCTAATTGCTCTCCCTCTACTGTGACAGCACACTCCTCCTTTCTACCCCTCATTTGTTCAACCAGATCCTGACCCTCTCTGCCTTCTCATCTCACCTCCAGACAGGAGCTGCCCATTTAGTCTCATGTATCTACTTGAGCTAAGAAGCACCCTCTTCACGAGTATCATTTTATGCCCCATAGTCCAGTCTAAGCTTTGTCTGAAGAGTTGGCCTCAGGAATGGTTTTAGTTCTGGGTTGATAGGGAGTCTGGGGGCCATGCTTTCTGGGGTTCCTCTGGTCTCAGTCAGACCATTAAGTTTGGTCTTTTTACTAGAATTTGAGTTCTGCACCCCACCTTTCTCCTGCTCCATCAGGGACTCTCTGTTGTTCCCTGTCAGGGCGGTTATTGGTGGCAGCAGGGCACCATCTAGTGCTTCTCGTCTCAGGATAATGCAGTCTCTGGTTTATGTGGCCCTTTCTGTCTCTTGGGCTAATACTTTCCTTGTGACTTTGGTGTTCTTCATTCTTGTTTACTCCAGGTGAGTTGGGACCAATTGATGCATCTTAGATGGCTGCTTGCTAGCTTTTAAGACCGCAGACGGCACTCACCAAAGTAGGATAGCATGCCCCACTTTTCAGTGCTTCTTTTCTACTGACCGATTAACCCATTGACACTTTCCATGCTTTTCCTTCCTCATCAGTATGTTTTTTTGTAATGAGAGAAGGTAGAGAGAAAGGAAAAAAAGGGGAAAGTCAGGAAGCAGTTCTGTCTTCTGAGGTATAATTTGTTAACCTGTGCTGATATCATCACTTACCTTCACAGATGTTTTGGAAGCCTGGGCCTGGATGTGCCTCTTGCATGTTGTCTTCTCTCTTCTCGCTGGCAGGAACCTGGATGTGGTGGCCCCACATGACAAGCCCTAGGAGAGGGCACAGCAATTCCCTGGAAGGAACCGGGTCCCTGAACGACCACGATGAGCAAAGCTGCCCTGCAGAACTGGACCAGTCATACCGAGACTGTTAGATGAACAAGAAAGAAACTTCCTTCTAAGCCACTATAGGGCTTAACTTTATACTAATGAACAGTTTCCTTTTAAGAAAATTGAAAGGGTTGTATTGAATAACTTCTAAGGAGCTTTCCAGTATTGGTCACCCTGACTCACGGTGACCCCATGCACAACAAAATAAAACACTGCCAGCTTCTGCAACATCCCCATGATTGGTTACAGATGGGACCACTGTGGTCCATAGGGTTTTCACTGGGTGGTTTTTGGAAGTGGATCACCAGGCCTTTCTTCCTAGTCTGTCTCAGTCTGGATGCTCTGCTGAAACCTGTTCAGCATCATAGTAACATGCAAGCATCCACTGACAGATAGGTGGTGGCTGAGCATGAGGTGCATTGGCTGGAAATCAAACCCAGGTCTCCTGCATGTAAGAATTCTGCCACTGAACCACCACTGCTCCCTTTTCTACAACTAACCCCTGTGAACCAAAGCATAATTTTGCCACCATAAAGGGATATGTTGGTGTTGTTAGGTGACCTCAAGTAAATTTCAACTCATAGAGACCCTATAGGACAGAGTAGAACTGACCCATAGGATTTCCAAGGCTGTAATCTTTACAGAAGCAAACTGTCACGTCTTTCTTCCACAGAGCAGCTGCTGGGTTTGAACCCACAACCTTGTGGTTAGCAGCTGAAGGCTTTAACCACTGTGCTACCAGGGCTACTTACAAAGGGTTATAAAACCCGCCTCCACTGCCTTCGAGTGCATTCCAACTCATAGTGACCTCATAGGGTTTCTGAGGCAGTAAATCTCTACGGAAGCAGACTGCCACATCTTTCTCCTGCTGAGCCGCTGGTGGTTTTGAATCGCTGACATTTCCGTAGGCAGTCCAGGGCTTTAACCACTGTACCACCGGGGCTCTGTAAAAGGTTATAACCCATTGCCATCGAGTCGATTCTGACTCATAGTGACCCTACAGGACAGAGCAGAACTGGCCCATAGGGTTTCCAAGGAGCAGCTGGTAAATTAGAACTGCCTACCTTTTGGTTAGTGGTGGAGCTATTTACCACTGCACCACCAGGGCTCTGTAAAGGGTGATAGAGTCAAATCATAGCTGTTTATATAACATATCAGTGGCCACAGCTGTGAAGCATCTGCTACTCTATGGCTTCGTGGATAAGACGTGGGCTTTGGATTCAGGCAGTCTTGAATTAAATTCCTGGTCCTACTCCTTACTACCTGTGACCTCGCTCAAATTGTTTAAGCCGTCTGAGTCTCACTTCCTCATCTATAAAATGCAGACTATACTAGGAACTATTTCACAACAGATAATCCAGGAGAAATTCTTGACTAACAATAAACGTGCATTAAACCAAAAAACCAAACCTGTTGCCGTCAAGTCGATTCCAACTCATAGCAACCCTATAGCGACCCTACAGGACAGGGTAGAACTGCCCCATAGAGTTTCCAAGGAGCAGCTGGTGGATTCGAACTGCTGCCCTTTTGGTTAGCAGCCATAGCACTTAACCACTATGCCACCAGGGTTTCCAAATGTGCATTAAGTTGTAGTTATTATTTCCATTGTTATTGTTGTTACTCTTTCCTTCTTAAGGCTGCCCTAACAAAGTCTATCACAAAGTGAATGTTTAAAACAACAGAAATTTATTCTCTCACAATTCTGGAGGCTTGTTGTTGTTAGGTGCCGCTAAGTTGATTTTCGACCCATAACAACTCCATGTGACAGAGTAGAACTACCCCAAGGCTGTAATCTTAACCTTTTTGCCATCAAGTCTGAAATCAAGGTGTCAGCAGGACCATGCTCTCCTGAAGGCTGTAGGGGAGGATTCTTCTTTGCCTCTTTCCTAGCTTCTGGTGGTTGCCAGCAATCCTTGATGCTCCTTGGCTCCATTCTCTGCCTCTGTTGGGCATTCTTCCTGTGTATTTGTGTGGCTCTTCTCCTCTTCTTATAAGGACACCAGTCGTAGGGGATTAGGTCCCACCCTCATCCAGTATGACCTCATCTTAGCTTGATTACATCTGCAAAGACCCTATTCCCAAATATGATCACATTCACAAGTAGTGGGGGTTAGGACTTCAACATATCTTCTTGGGGGACACAATTCTACCTATAATATTGTCATCGTTATTATATCCTTTGTTAAGCACTCAGGCCCCCAATTGTAATAATGTTTTTATGGACAAATTTGACACAAATTCTGATTATCTGCCTTATATCATCATTTTAAATAATTAACGGACAAAAAGCATGACAACCGATTGAAGTCACTGTGAAGAGGGAGGTTGACGGATGTGGCAAAAACATCTACTGTCTGCCTTTGTCTGGTTCTCCTGTCTTTCCTAGGAATACGAGAGGACTATACTCCCCAGGCCCCTTGTAACTAGGCAAGGCCTCATGACTAGTTCTTATCAAGTGGTAGTGAGACAAAGTAATGTGTATCACACGTGGGGCAGGTTTCAGGTAGGTATAAATTCGCCCTGGTCTCTCATCCCCAAAAGTCACTTGTTGAGCTGATAGCATCCCACAATAATGGAGCCCCCACTGGACTCGGTCTTTGAGTGTCTATGTGGAACAGGTTCACTTCCCACACATCAACCCCCAACTAACCCACATTGGACATGTGGAATGAAAAACAAATCTTTGTTGTATTGACACTGAATATACTATAACATTACCTATCCTTTCTAATATAATGGGTAATAACCAAGTTCCCATAATAATCCAGAATACTTAAGCCTCCATTTAGGGTTGTCCCTAAGGGTCTTTGAACTGAATTGAAAGGCTAAAGTGCTCATCATCTATCTACTGTGATGGACCCTTGCTGGACATTTCCATGACTACAATCCCTAAAGGCAATTTAAAACATAGAGATGTTTATTATTTCATTAACAAAAGTATGGAGACAGATAGGTTTCAGGATCCGCTGCTGACCTAAAGGTTGGCAGTTTTAACCCTCCCAGCAGCACTGCAGAAGAAAGACCTGGCGATCTGCTTCTGTAAAGATTACAGCCAAGAAAACCCTATGAAACAGTTCTACTCTGTAACACA
Organism: Trichechus manatus latirostris; assembly: GCF_000243295.1. Classification (NCBI taxonomy): domain Eukaryota; kingdom Metazoa; phylum Chordata; class Mammalia; order Sirenia; family Trichechidae; genus Trichechus; species Trichechus manatus. The sequence goes on along the minus strand of NW_004443939.1, from coordinate 35,945,044 downwards.
TGGGATCGCCATGAGTTGGAATTGACTTGATTGCAACAGGTTTGTTTTGTTTTGTTTTATGATGCCACTAGACACCCAGATTCTTTCATCTTTCCATCATCCTTAGCTTGCTGGCATGTCCTTTGAGGTTGATTCCCCTCATGGCCACAAGATGGTTGTAGTTCCACCTATGACATGAAGATGACAATGTCTAGGGACAGGAAAGGGAATGTTTTCTTGCCTGAATCTCTTTTATAATGATGAGAAGAACCTTCCCTAGAAACTCCTAAAAGCCTCTGCCTTATGATTCATTTGTCATATGCCTGTGCGTGAATCAGTTCATGACTCTGTGACTGGGATTATCAAAATGATCTTAGGTAAATCATTCATCCCCTAGGGCTGTGGAGAGGCTTATCCTTCGCTAAGACACATGACCACCTGATACCTATACAAAATCGGGGTTCTATTAGCAAGGAAGGGGAAGATTGCCATTGGATAGGTAATGAAGTGTCTGTCACACCCATTATTGTTACTATTCGATTTGTCCCACTCTGCCTGGCTGGCTATAGGTGCTTCACAGAGCATCTCTGGTGGAAGAGAGTAGGGAAGACGTTCACCAGAAAGTCACATATACGTATGTCATTACAAATTTCGGCAGAGTACAGGGACCCTTCCTAATTGCAGGAGCGGGCATTAAGTGAATGCATTAAGCCAAAAAAATTAAAGGAGATGAAATAATAATAGCTAACATTTATACTATGTTTACTGTATGTCATTTATGTTCTAAGAGCTTTTATGTATAAACTCATTTAATTCTTATATCAACCTTATGAGATGGATATATTAGATCATTTTATAGGTATGGAAACTGAGAGCCAGAGAAGTTTACTTAACTTCTCCAAAGTAAGAAATGAAGTTAGGATTTGAACCTAGACAGTTTGACTCTAGAGCTCGTTAAAGTTAGAAAACTCTAACAAGCATAAAAATAAATATAAAACTCTAATAAATAATAAATACTATAACTCTAATAAATATTGCATAAAAAATCATCTCAATACACTCAGTAAAAAACTTTAAGAGCTTTTCTCTATACTAAAAATAGACAGTAAGAAATAGAAATGGGGAGAACATTTTACCTACGGTAACTAAAAAATTAGAAATGATTTTCTAGGAAATTTAACATGAAAAATATAAGACCTATATGAAGAAAATGATAAAATTTTATTGAGGGGTACAAAATAAGATCTCAACGTGTTTTTGGATATTGGATTTGATAACACAAAAAAGTCTATAATTCTGTGTTAGTTAGGATATGTTCATATTAACAGTGGTTTAAACAACGAACAAGTTTACTTTTTGCTATGGAAAAGTCTGGGTAGGCCGTTCAGGGCCGGTAAGATGCTCCACAATGCCAGAAACTCAGGTTTGTCTCTTGACTCTCTACCACGCTTGCATCCAGTCAGCAGGAAAGTAGGGTTGAGGGGAGGGAAGATGGAGGGAGAGAGCATGCTCTTTCTCTTTAAAACATGTCTAAGGTCAGTTTCCTGGGAAACAGACTCAGACAGAGATTGACATGCAGGAAGTTTATTGGGGCACGTTCTTGGGATCAATATTTGGGGAGAAAGTATTGGGCAAAGTGAGAAGATGAATTGCAATGCACTTGCAACAAAGGTCTCAGCCAATTCCATGGGGACCTCTGGAGCTATGATGGCTCTAGAATTAATTCTCCTTGAAGCAAGGGGGCAGGGCCTTTAAACCTCACATCAACCACATCAATCAGCCGCTGGATGGTGAGATGGCTCTTGGTAGTTGATAACAAATTTTAGAGTGGAATGTAGCTGAGAATCAGCAGCTGAGGAACTTAGCGCCTCCCTTCTGAAGGGAGCATCTGGAGCACTGCTTCACAGCATCACTACAGGGCAGAATCTGGAAATTGCCTATTTCACTTCCATTCACATTTGATTGGCCAGAACTTAGCCATATGGCCACTTCTAGCTGCAAGGCAGGCTGGGAAATGAAGTCTTTATTCTGGTGAATTAAGTGCCCAGCCAAAACTTTATTACTGAAGAAGTGTTGTTGTTAGGTGCCATGGAATCGATTTTGTGACTCGTAGTGACCCCACGTGACAGACGTAGAACTGCTTCACAGGATTTTCTTGGGTATAATCTTTATGGGAGCACATCGCCAGGTGTTTCTCCTGCAGATCTGCTGGACGAGTTTGAACCCTCAGCCTTAACAGCTGAGCATTTAACCGTTGCGCCACCAGGGTTCCTACTAAAGAAGTTGTCATAGCTGTTAGGTGCCCTCAGGTCTGACTCATACGAACCCCATGTATTACAGAAGGAAATGTTGCCCAGTCTTGTGCGATCATCACAATAGTAGCTATGTTTAAGCCCCCTGTTGCAGACACTGTGTCAATCCATCTCATAGAAGGCCTTCCTCTTTTTCACTGACCCTCTACTTTACCAAACAGGGTGTTCTTCTCAGGGATTGGTCCCTCCTGATAACATGCCCAAAGTAAGCAAGACGAAGTCTCATCATCCTTGCTGCCAAGGAGCATTCTGGTTGTACTTCTTCCAAGACAGATTTGTTCGTTCTTCTGGCAGCCCGTGGTATATTCAATATTAGTCACCAACACCAAAATTCAAAGGCATCAGTTCTTCTTCAGCCTTCCTTATTCATTGTCCAGCTTTTGCACGCATATGAAGCCATTGAAAATACCATGGCTTGGCTCAGGCGCACCTTAGTCTTCAGAGTGACATCTTTGTTTTTCAACACTTTAAAGAGTTTTTTTTGCAGCGGATTTCCCAGTGCAATACATCATTTGATTTCTTGACTGCTGCTTTCATGGGTGTCGATTGTGAATACAAATAAAATGAAGTCCTTGACAACTTCTATATTTTCTCCATTTATCATTATGTTGCTTATTCATTCAGTTGTGAGGATTTTTTTCTTTATGTTAAGGTGTAATCCATACTGAAGGCTGTAGTCTTTGATCTTCATCAGTAAGTGCTTCAAGTGCTCTTTGCTTTCAGCAAGCAAGGTTGTGTCATCTGCATAGCACAGGTTGTTAATGAATCTTCCTCCAGTCCTGAAGCACCATTCTTCTTCCCATAGTTCCACTTCTCTGAGTATTTGCTCAGCATACAGATTGAATAAGTATGATGAAAGGATACAACACTGACACACACCTTTTTCGATTTTAAACAGTTCAAATGACTGCCTCTTGACTATGTACAGATTCCTCATGAGCACAATCAAGTGTTCTGGAATTCCTATTCTTTGCAATGTTATCCATAATTTGTTATAATTCACATGGTCAAATGCCTTTGCATAGTCAATAACACAGGTAAACATTTGTCTTACTTATCTAGTGCTGCTATAACAGAAATACCACAAGTGGATGGCTTTAACAAGCGGAAATTTATTCTCTCACAGTCTAGGAGGCTAGAAGTCCAAATTTAAGGTGCCAGGTTCAAGAGAAGGCTTTCTCCCTCTGTCGGCTCTGGGGGAAGATCCTTGTCACCAACCTTTCCCATCAAGGAGCTTCTCAGTGCAGGGACCCCAGGTCCAAAGGACATACTATTCTCCTGGCTCTTGTTTCTTGGTGGTATGAGGTCCCCCTCTCTCTCTGTTCACTTCTCTCTTTTATATCTCAAAAAAGATTGATTTAAGACACAACCTAATCTTGTAGATTGAGTCCTGCCTCATTAACATAACTTCTGATAATCTCACCTCATTAACATCATAAAGGTAGGATTTACAACACATAGGAAAATCACATCAGATGACAAAATGGTGGACAATCACACAATATTGGGACTGATGTACTAGCCAAGTTGACATCCATTTTGGGGGGACACAATTCAATCTATAACAACATCTTTCTGGTATTCTCTGCTTTCAGCCAAGATCCATCTGACATCAACAATGATATCCCTTGTTCCAGGTCTTCTTCTGAATGCAGCTTGAATTTCTGGTAGTTCCCTGCTCATGTACGGCTATAGTAGTTTTTGAATTATCTTCAGCAAAATTTTGCTTCCACGTGATATTAATAATATTATTCAATAATTTCCACATTCCATTTGATCACCTTTCTTTGGAATGGTCATGAATATGGATCTCTTCCAGTTAGTTGGCCAGGCAGCTGTCTTCCAAATTTCTGGGCATAGATGAGTGAACGCTTCCAGTGTCACATCTGTTTGTTGGAACATCTCAGTTGATATTCTGTCATTTCCTGAGCCTTGTTTTTCACTAGTGCAGTGCAGCTTGGACTTCTTTCTTCAATATCATCAGTTCTTGATTGTATGCTACCTCCTAAAATGATTGAACATCGACCAATTCTTTTTGGTACAGTGACTCTGTGTATTTCCTCCATCTTCTTTTGATGTTTCCTGCATTGTTCAATATTTTGCCTATAGAAACCTTCAATACTGCAGCTCAAGGCTTGAGAAACTGCATGTACTTTCAGCCTGAGAAATGCTGAGCGTGTTCTTCCCTTTTGGTTTTCTAACTCTAGGTCTTTGCACATTTCTTTATAACACTTTACTTTGTCTTCTGAAGCTGCCCTTTGAAATCTTGTGTTCAGTTCTTTTACTTCATCATTTTTTCTGTTTGCTTTAGCTACTTTACTTTCAAGAGTTAGTTTCAGAGTCTCTTCTGACATCCATTTTGGTCTTTTCTTTCTTTCCTGTCATTAAAAAGACTGAAGAAGTGGGGGAGAATAAATAGTAAGAGAGAATTATTAGTTTCTGTAACCTTGCTCAAAATTGATTGTGATGGTTAAGATTGTATGTCAGCTTGGCTGGGCCACAATTCTCTGTTTATATGTGATCACCCCCCATGATGGGATCTGCCATTAGTAGCCAATCAGTTGAAAGAGAGTTTTCTTGGGCATGTGGCCTACATCCGAATATAAGTGGATGTTCTGGCTTTTACCTGCTCTGGATCCTACAGTTGGCTCCTGTTCATCTGACCTCTGGTCCTTGGAACTTGAGCTAGCAGCTTACCTGCCTATCTTGGGATTCGTCACTCTTCACAGCCTATGAGTAAGAGTCCTGCTCTCCAACCTGCTGATCTTGGGTTCACCACCTTCTGCAGCTGTATGAATCATGAGAAGCCTTGTGGTCTTGCCTGCTGATCTTGAGATTCATCAATCTTCACGACCTGTAAGCAAGACCCCTGCTCTCTGACCTGCCAATCTTGGGTTCACCAGCCCCTGTGGCTACAAGAATCAGGAGAAGCCTCTATCCTGATCCATGGACTTGGGATGTTCCAGCCTCTAAAATCACATGAGTTGTTTTCTTGATAGAAATCTCTTTCTATATATATACATGCTTTACTGGTTTTTCTTCTCTAGAGAACCCAGCCTAAGACATTGATATAACATCATTAACAACTAGAGCCCCCAAATAACTTAATTTTTGGAACTGGATAAACTAGTCTTTAAGTTCATGCATAAGAATAAATGTCCAACAAAAGCCAAGGAAGTTACGGAAAACAAATAATGTCAGGTATTAAAATATTCCCCAAAGCCACTGAAATTAGAACAGTATGATTTCAGTGGAGGAGTATACAGATAAGTCACTGAAACAGAATAGAGAACCCAGAAATAGATTCAACTCAGGGCTGCTATTCACTTGGTTTGCACGGTTTCCCTGTAACAGTGGTTTACAGATAACATCTGTTCTGACTGGTCTGTGCCCAGGCTATTCTGATTATTTTTATTTTACATATGTTCCTAGTCCCTTGGCATAAGGAAATGTAGTACATGCAAAATGTGGTTCTTCTAATCAGTGGTTAACAGGATGTGGGGCCAAGATGGAGGAGTAGTCAGACGCTTCTGGTGGACCCTCTTACAACAAAGACCTGAAAAAACAAGTGATTTGATTACCTATGGCAATCTGGGAGCCCTGAACAACAAAGGCAGAGTTGAGGAACTGGACTGAGTGGCAGGGGGAGGGAGAGACAGTTCGGACACAGCAAGGAGTTGTCAGACCTGACCCAACGAGAGCCTGAGCCCTTCAGGCCTGATCAGCTCAGGGGTGAGCAGTAAGACAGGTAAGCATCGGTGCTCAGGAGGCGTATTCCACATCAGGAGAGACACAGCCACTGAGGGTCTACTCGGCCACCTAGAACCAGTAAGAAGTTGCCCTCGACGAAAGATAAGTACTTGCATACAGCTTACCAAGCAAATCAAAAACACCCCTCTTAGGGAAAGACCTCTCTCCCATTTACCTTCCCGCTCCCTGCTCTGCACTGGGTCTCGGACTGGCTTCAGCAATTGCCGAGTCCCCTGGGCAAGAAGTAGGACCCGTCACACTCCCTGAGCCATTGTCCTGGTCTTGGAGAGTGAATAAATTAACAAACAGGAAAAAATAAACTGGCAGCTCCCCTAAGCCAGGAACCCAGGGTAGGCACAGCTCCTTTGCCTAGGCACAGGCATAAGAGATCCATGGACTTTGAGTGCCTTTCCCCCTGCATAGACTTGTGTGGGCCCATTTCAAATGCGTAGGTCCTCATTACTGCAGTACTGCAGGGTATATACCAGAACTCTAACTTCAACTGTTTCAGCTGTGAAGTGGCAGGTTCTTAACATTTGACACTGCTCTGCCAATTAAGCAGGGTCTTCACCTATCCATATCAGGGGCCTGAAAACTGGTGGCTCCACCCATGCCACCTAGCCACCTGCCATAGGGGCCCATGAATAAAAGGTACCCCCCAGTCCTTACAGCCAACAGCATTAGCGGCTCATAGTCAGGCTGCAAAACTCACCCACTTACGCGCCATAGGGAACAGGGACATGCCTTCCTCCTGGACACTTGCGGGTGGCCGTCAGTCCCCTGCCTTGCTCAGAGTGTGTCCCCCTGCTGCAGACAGATGCCTGTGCCTACACCAATCACCCATGCCTGTCTAGGACTTTAAGTGAGAGCCTACACCACACACTTGGTGGCTATCTATCTGGGCACCTGAGCTGAATCCATACAGGAGGAGTGGGCAGACTCTTGAGCTCACATACCTAGTAACAGATCTAACCACCTGGTGACAGGACAATAGAGCTTCAAAGGTGCCAATAATCAAACTAGCTCATATAAGCAGCCTATTTGGACATATCAAAACAAAACAAGAAGCTAAGACACAGTAAGCAAACATAAAATAAATAAATATAATAACTTATTGATTGCTCGGTGACAACAGTCAATATCAAGTCACATAAACAGGCAATCTATGATGACTTCAGGAAGCTCCCAAAATAAAGAATCTAGAAATTTTCCAGAGGAGGAAAAATTCTTAGAATTACCAGAGGCAGAATACAAAAGATTAATATACAGAACTCTTCAAGAAATTAGAAAGGAAATTAAACAAAATGCAGGACATGCAATAGAGGAAATTAAAAAGATTAGAGAAGATCAGTGGTAAAGGATGATTTCTTTAAAATAGATTGCTCACACATGCTTGGCTATACATATGTGTGATGGTTAGGATTGTGTGTCAACTTGACTAGGCCATGATTCTCTGTGTTTTGGCAGTTGTATAATGTTATGATCACTTCCCTGTTGAAATTTGATATGGTATCATCCCCATGATGGAATCTGCTGAGCAGTACCAGCAGGGGTGGGGCCTGTGGCAGCTCACTGCCCCCTCAGCCTTCATCTCTCCACTCTCCTCAGGCTACTTCCTTCCTGCTCTCCTTGCCAAGGTTTTTGGCTTGTTCTGGACCAAGAGGCTGCCTCTTGTCATCTCACCTCTGGTTTTTGGGACTTGAGCTAGCAGCTTATCTGTTAATCTTGGGATTTGTCAATCTTCACAGCCTGTGAGCAAGAGTCCTGCTCTCCAACCTGCTGATCTTGGGTTGACCAGCCCCTGCAGCTATGTGAATCAGGAGAAACCTTGTGGTCTTGCCTGCCTATCTTGGAATTCATCAACCTTTGCAGCCTGTGAGCGGGAGCCCTGCTTTCTGACCTGCCAGCCTTGGGTTCACCAGTTTCTGCTGCTGTGTGAATTGGGAGAGGTCTCTACCCTGATCCATGGACTTGGGACTTTCTAGCCTCTGCAATCATGTGAGCTGTTTCCTTGATATAAATCTCCCTCTCTCTATATACATACGCTTTACTGGTTTTGCTTCTCTAGAGAACCCAGCCTAAGACAACAAGGTAGAATAAAAAGTAAGACCGTTGCCTTATACTATATAAATACAAACTTCAAAGAGATTTGAGATTTAAATGTAACAATGGACATTTAGCCCTAGAGGTTGGAGGGACTTTTTAATACAAGTCAGGAAATCCAGAAAAGTAAAAGTAAAGGTAGAAAACTACCCAAATATAAAAAAAATATAGACAGAGAGTGTGGGAAAATATCACAAATTCAACAGACACTGATAGATTAGGAAAAATGTTTCCAGTGCATGGGAAAAATAAAGGATTGAGTTTTATTATACAAAGAGCAAAGAAAAAGATTACCTAGAAGAAAAATGGAGAAAAGATGTAAATAGGCAACTCATGTAAGAGCAAATCCAAGATGGTCATTAAATATAGAAAAAGATGCACAATGTCATGAAGAGTCAGAGAACTGCAAATTAAAGTAACAAGGAAATATCCCTTTACAGACTTAAGATTGGCAAAAATAAAAAAGAGGGATAATAGCTACTGATTTCAGGGATATGTGGAAATGGGCATCCTCACACAGTGCTGTTGGAAAGGTGAATTGCTACAGCATTTGGGAAAGCAAAATAAAAATAAAAATAAAAATAAAATAAAAAAACACTTTTCTCCCCCAGCAATCTCACTCCTAGAATAATTTTTTCATTTAAATAAAAGCACCAGCATGAAAGGATATATGTACAAGAATGTTCATTCAGCCTTGTTTGCCGTTGGGAAAAACCTTAAACGTTAGGCATTCAGTAGTGTTTTGGATTGACTTGTGTCTCCCCAAAAGATACGTACCGGTGATTGTGACCTTGTTTGGATATGAGATCTTTCTTTAAAGATGTTATCAGTTAAGTTAGGAGGTCATACCCTGAGTAGGGTGTGTCCTAATCCCTTGTGAGTGGTGTCTTATAAAAGGGGAGAACAGAAAGGGAGACAGAGTCACACAGGGGGAAAACAGACATCATGTGAAGATGCATTTAAAAGTCAAGGAATGCCAAAAAATGCCCTGGGTTACCAGAAATTGGAAGAGACAAGGAAGGATCTTCTCCTAGAGCAGACAGAGAGGGCACGGCCCTATCAATGCTCTGTTTGGATTCCTAGCCTACCGAACTGTGAGACAATAGATTTCTGTTCTTTAAAACCTCCTACTTTGTGGTATTTTGTTATGGCAGCTTTGGGAAACTAAGATAAGTAGAAAAATGATTAAATAAATTATGGTTCATCCATACCCTAGAAAAATGGAAAAAGTATAGTCATTAAAAAGACTGAGTTAGGACTATATCAAGTCTTTGAGGGGTCTCCACAAGGTAGTTTAGTTGAGAAAGATGAAATGCAGAGAAGTGCATATTACACACACACACACACACACACACAGAATATATGTATCTGATTATATGAGCATGGAGAAAGAAAAGGATCAATTCATAACGTGTTTTGACATTAGTTCCCCTGGGATAAAAAAGAAAACAACGGCCCACATTCTTACAACCGCATAGTTAGTCTTCCTATTTAATGGTTTTATTCCTCTGCCCTGCTTCCTTCAATTTGATTGAACTTTGTGGTAATCAAATTGCTACGACAAACTTATCATTGTACTTTGTCTCCCTATGGCTGTGACACAAAGAATTTATATTGTTGTCAGTTATTTTTTGTGAGCCCATTCATATGTATACGTATCTTCTTTTAACGAGGTGAAAAGCTATTTATAAAAGAAAAGCTGAGCCATAACCCTGAAAAGAACTCGACCCCTTAAGCTACAAAGTGGTTTTATAGGGAGAGGACAGCTAGCATTGAAAGCACTATCAGAATAAACTCGGCACTGATTAGACATGAGAGATACAGCACTAGACATGTAAACCACATTTTTCTCATTTCTGACTCCTTTGGGCTTCTACATTCCAGCCCTCTTAACATTGTCTACTCATTCAGTCTTCTTCTTCTTTCTCTAACTAAAACATTTCATGGTTTTCTTGAGTATTATGTTCCAGTAACTTTTCTTTCACACTGAGGGGCTTACTGGTATCTAGTTTTAACAAGTGTATTTTTTCTTCAGTGACCAGAGTTTTAAAAGGCAAAAGGTATAGGTCCAGTGGAATTTCAGGGTATTCTCGGATCCTCAGAGGGACATGTTATTTTGGAGCAGTGGATCAGGTCAGTTGTGCTGTCAGAGCATTCCAGAGCGGCCCTAGAGCACTAGGCAGCTCCATTCCTCCTCTGGCTGGAAGCTTCACTTTACTATGGGCTGTGAGTAGTGTTCATTTGCTCCCTCAATTCTGCTTCTCCAGAGGCAAGAAAACTTACATGCTAATGGGTAGTGCAAATGGCTAATGCTTTTGGCTACCAATCAAAAAGTTGGAGGTTTGAGTCCACCCAGAGAAGAAAAATTTTTTCTACTTCCAAAAAATCAGCCACTGAAAACTCTATAAAGCACAGATCTACTCAGACATACATGGAGTTACCATGGGTCAGAATTGACTTGAGGGTAACTGATCAGTTTAATGTTAAAAATGGGACCTGTAATACCTACCCAATAAGGAAGTTGTGAAACTTAAGCTATGTTTTTATGGCACTTTTCAACCCATTTCTGAAAGAGCTGCTGAAAGCCAATGTTAGTTTTGTTCCTATGGCTATTGTGACTCATTTTGCTGCAATGATGCAACAAGTAAACAAACAATGGTTGCTCGTGATCAAGATTAAGTTTGAGATTTGCCAACGATTTACTTTTAAAGAAATAAAAACTTGTCATCTACCTTTCCTTAAGGAAAACTGTATTCAAAAGACCCCCTGTAATGATTAGGTATTGGAACATTTTCAAATCAGAGAAATTGTTTTGATGTTCTGGAAAATTCCAGTTGCTCTTTGCCATTTCCTTTTTGACAAGGGCTATCAGGCTTTCCAAGAGGGTCTTATCTGCAAGCTGCAGCAGTTACTGACTGAGCTGCCAAACAGGTTCAGTGGGATTGCACAGCTGCCTGAGAGCTGGAAGCCAGGCTGGGTGAACTCGCAGCTTTCTCCTTTCAAGGCCTGCAGGCTTTGACCTGTAAATAGGTGCCTAAACAGGGTCTAATCTGTCACACAAATATGCTTTAACAAAAGTGGTAATGCCCCTTTATTACCTGGTTTAGCAACAATTCCAGGGCATATATTAAGAGAGGTACTTGCATAAATTGCTATACTTGAAGTTATGCTTGGCATTTCTATAAAACCCTCTTAAGACATGATATAATGATTCAGATTTTATTTATAGCAGCCAGTGGGAACACATTTCTCCCTAGAATACCCTAGTTATCAAAAGCAGCCCTAAAATAACAAACCAGCACGTGCACTTGATGGATGCCCTTTAGGGTGAGCTCAACTGTTCTGCTCTCTGGGTATCGTGTTTTACTAATTTGAGATGGCTTTTCCCATCTCTGCCTACCATGATTTATGATCTTAATGCTTCCATTAAAAAACAGATTTTTTAATTTTTTATTTTTTCTTGATAGTTCAGAGAACTGTTTATAATTTATGAAGAAAACTTCCTAAAATTGGAGTGATCTTTGGCATTCACAGTTACAAAGTAAATTCCTAGCTAAGATTTGCCCTGCTTTATTCCTAAAATAGGAGCCTTGTGGCACAACGATTAAGTGCTTGGCTCCTAACAAAAAGGTTGGCGGTGGAACCTATGCAGCCACTTCTTGAGAGTAAGACCTGGCAATCTCTTTCCGTAAAGATTACAACCAAGAAAACCCTATGGGGAAGTTCTACTCTATTGCACGGGGTCACTACAAGTCAAAAATTTAATCGACGGCTCCTAACAATAACGATATTCCTAAGATAGGGGACCAGTTGGGATAATAATACTGTTCTTCTGGTAAAAAAATTGAAAGTACTTGTCATGGATTGAATTATGTCCCCCCAAAAATGTGTGTACCAATTTGGCTGGGCCATGATTCCTGGTATTGTGTTATTTTCTTGTACGTTGTAAATCCTGCCTCTGTAATGTTAATGAGGGAGGATGGGCGGCAGTTGTGTTAGTGAGGCTTGACTCAATCTACAAGATTGGATTGTGTCTTGAGGCAATCTCTTGAGATATAAGAGAGATAAACAAGCAGAGAGACAGGGGACCTCATACCACCAAAAAAGCAGTGCCAGGAGCAGAGCTTGTCCTCTGGACACGGGGTCCCTGCGTGGAGAAACTCCTAGTCCGGGGGAAGATTGATGAGAAGGCTGACAGAGAGAGAGGCTTCCCTGGAGCTAACGCCCTGAATTTGGACTTTTAGCCTACTTGATTGTGAGAAAATAAATTTCTCTTTGTTAAAGCCATCCACATATGATATTTCTGTTATAGCAGCACTAGATGACTAAGACGGTACCACTCAAATGTAAGTTATTCTCATGAAGACCATTTGGCAGGTTGCTTGGGGAAAAAACTAATTAGAAGAGAGATTAGGCCTTCCACTCATGAATTAATGTAAATATTTTTAATATCTCCAGCAGTTTGCACACTCTAATAGCTAAAGCCTTATCGGAGTAGCATTTTTCTTTTGAAGTGGGAAGAGTAACAACTGGGTCATTCTGTTCTGCAGTATCAAGCCACAACTCATTATCATAAAAGACATTAAACTATTAAACATTCTCTTTATTAATGCACATTAATTGATTTATTAATGTCAATATTTTATAAAGAAGAACAGCGGTTATATTTACAAATTATTAAAAAAGTATTTAGCATTTAGTATATATGGTAGGAGCCCTGGTGGCACAGTGGTTAAGAGCTTGCCTGCTAATCAAAAGGTCAGCAGTTTGAATCCACCGACTGCTTCTTGGAAACCCTATGGGGCAGTTCTACTCTATTCTATAGGGTCGCTGTGAGTCGAAATTGACTTGATGGCAACGGTTTTTTTTCTGTTTTATATATGGTAAGTTACCTTTTTCTTAAGAGGTATACCTTTATAGAACTGGCTCTGTTGTGGTAAAAAAAAAAAAAAGAAAAGTTAATTATCCAATGTTAAACAATGACTTATTTACCTCTCCTTTTTTTTTTTTTATTTTAAGATGATCTTTTTGAAGATATTATTTAGTGGCTTTTATTCAGGTTGGAAGAACTTTATAATTATTTGCTCCCATCATTAGTTCTAAGATGGAAAGAGATAACAAATATTACAACAAGTATTACCCCGTGTGACTCCTTTTTCACTTACCTTTCGTTCGTTTATTCATTCACCATATATTGACCATGTGCCATACCCTGAGGATATCAGTCAATATTTGACTGAGACTTGGAGATAAAATGGGTTCTACCTCTTCTTGTTCCCTGCCCCTGTGAAGCTTACATCCTAGTGGTGGAGACAGTAACCAAGTAAAAAAGATCAATAAGCAAGATAATTAGTTTCTGATACATGCTATGACAGGAGACTCCTTGCTCCAGTGGTATTTGAGCTAACACCTGAAGGGTGAGCAAGAACCAGCCATGCATTTCCTGCAAAGAGAAATTCTTGTGCAAAGTCCCTGAGCGGGAAATGCTTTGGCAGGTCTAATAAACAAAAAGGTGATTGGTATGGTTGGAGAGTGAAGGAGAGAATGATATGAGGTGAGGACAGAAAGACAGGCAGAAGCCACCTCCTGCAGGCCTTTGTAGGCTGAGGAAGTTTGGAATGTATTCAACCAGCAAGAGGATATTCTATGACAAGACCCTGAAGGGCTTACTTTAGTGGGGGAGGGTCAGGTGGATATGGAGATTATAGGTGCTCAGGGTCAAGTGTCAGGCACATGCAAATGGATGGAGGTAGGAAGAAGTGTGGTAAAATTGTTAAAATTCAGGAACGAGCTCCATGTTTAGAATCTTGTATGGAAATAGATATGATAACTAACTCAAGCATCTTTCTGCACCAAAATTCTGTCACTAGCCACAGATTGGAACCCTCAGAGTGGTGTAGTGGTTAAGAGCTACAGCTGCTAACCAATAGGTCAGCAGTTGGAATCCACCAGCCACTCCTTGGAAACCCTATGGGGCAGTTCTCCTCTGTCTAATAGGGTCACTATGAGTCGGAATCGACTCGACAGCAACGGATCGAGCCACAAATTAAAGGATATCCCATTAAATCCAAAGATTTGAAACACTGTGCTATTGCAATGAAATCAAATCTATATTTTTAAAAAATTAATTTGTAGTGCTCAAATGACATATTAAATGAACCAAGTGAGCAACTTCGACCCATTGCTTTTCTTTTAAAGGACACAAACAGTATCATTCTCTTCTTTTTCTCTGGGTCACAGGTGGGAAATCATTAATGATCCTTCTTATATTTACTGGTTCATTAATTACCACCTTTCTCAAAGGTGTAAGGAGATAATTTATGGTAAAATTGTTCATAGAAATGTGTCAAAATTGTATTAATAGGATGTAATTTTATACTTCTAGGATGTTCAAGTGTTTGAAGAGAAATCCATTATGTGTTTCCAAAAATCTCATTAAATTATGAGTTCAACTTCAGCCTTTGCACTTGCTGTTATTCATCTTGCTGATATTGATGAATATTTGCTCCACATCTTCCCAAAGGGATATTTCTGGTGGATTCTTCCATTGATAGCCTTTTCAGTTATAACTCATCTTCCTAATTCCCCTTTGCCTTTTTGTCTTGGACTGTAACTGACCTCATTCTTGCATTTTCTCAGGTCCTTAAGTATGCCAAGCTCTCCAAGTTTCTTCAAGAGCAGTTTTGGAATGTTTACCTAGAGAATTAGTTTATAGTTTGGCTCATTCTTCTGTTAACATTAATGTTATGGAATGAAATCTTTACTTCCCTTCAGCCTTGACAGGTCTTGGCAGTAACTGCTAGTTTCTTTGTTGTTATTTCCATTTGGGGGAAAAAGTACTCACCTATCTTTTCATACAACAGCCTTGCCTCAGACGTTCCTCCAAATGGTATGTTAAACTTTTTCTCCCTCTTCCCTTTACCCAGCAGCTATCCCCATTTTCTTGTGAAAGCAGACCCCTTGCTTTTCCCAAGCATGTTCTGTACTTTCCTACCTCTATGTCTTTTCTCATGCTGTTCCACTAGCACGGATTCCTTCCCATTCATCTCTACCTAGACAACACTGGCTCCCTGCCTCCTTCACCAAGCCTTTGAAGAATGCTTCTATTGGAAGTTTTTGTTTGACTTCTCATTGGATTTTTTTCCTAAGACCATGAACTATATTACTTAGATTTCTCAAATATAATAGCTATAACCCAATAAATCATTTGATAAACAAAGGGTTAAGTCTATGGCTAGAGTAGGGAGTAAAATAGCCAGGTGTTTGGGGAAGGAGTGGGGTGTAGAGTGGAAAAGCTTAGGCTTTGGAATCAGGTGTATTTTTTTTGGTATGGATCCTAAACCAAACCAAACCCATTGCCATCGAGTCGATTCCAACTAATAGCAACCCTAATAGTCACTTACCAGCTCTGTGACCCTGGATGAGTTACTTTCCCTCCTTGAGCCTCAGGTTCTTCATCTATGAAGTATGGGTAGTGAGCCCTATTTCTCAAAATTATGAGGAATAAATGAGATGATATATGAGTTAGTGCTTGACACTGAGTATGATCTTCATAAATGTTAGTTCTTTTCCTTTAAGTTCTATATGGGAAGAGAAGCAAGGAATTGGTCTAGAATTCCTACTAGCATATGGAAACTCAGTTGAGGTTCCAGTGTGTGTAGGGCTGGAAACAGCATAGGTTAGCTGATGGAAAAGGGGGAGAATACTTACAAGTTGAAAATTAGGAAAGGAAGCAGGTTAGAAGATGCCCAAGGGAATGGAATACCAAGTTGTATCAAGAATGAATAGCAGGGTTTGAGGAAGACTAAAATCAGGACAGCCCATAGGAACTAGTTAGAAATTTAAAGCACAGAGACTGGAAAAGTTGAACGTGTGCCTCCTTGAACTTGGCTGCATGACTTCCTCTGGCAAACGCAATGCAGGCAGAAATGACATGCCAGTTCCAAGTCTAGGCCTTAAGAAGCTCGCCCCAGGTGGTTACTGCTTCCTAAGCCAGGGAACAGAATGAGGCATGTATAGCCAAGCTGACTGGTAGCCTGATAGCATAGCTGACTTACAGACTCATGAGAGAAAAGTAAATAGTCAATTTTGTATGCCCTTAGATTTTGTGTTTGTGTGTTATGAAGTCCTCACAACTGGGCCAATAGACAGCATCATGATAAATGGAGAAGAAAATTGAAGTAGTCAATAATTTTATTCCATTTGGATCAACAATCAACATCAATGGAAGCAACAGTCAAGAAATCAAACAACTTTTACATTGGGCAAATATGTTGCAAAAGACCTCTTTAAAGTTTTCAAAAGCGAAGATGTCACTCTGATGACTAAGGTGTGTCTGATTCAAGCCTTGGTCTTTTCAATCACCTCATATACATGCAAAACTTGGGTAATGAAAAAGGAACACAGAAGAAGAACTGATGTTTTTGAACTGTGATGTTATAAAGAATACTGAATACACTATGGACTGTGAAAAGAACCAATGAATCAGTCTTAGAAGAAATACAACTAGAACGTTCCTTAGAAGTGAGGATGGAAAGACTTTGACTCACTTACTTTGGACATGTCATGAGGAAAGACCAATTGCTAGAAAAGGACATCATGGTTGGTAAAGCAGAGAGTGAAAATGAGGGAAATCCTCAATGAGATGAATTGACACAATAGCCTTGCTGCTGCCTATTTTTGTCCTCTGGCCAACAAGCTGAGGCTTTAGTTGCCTCGCTCTGCTGTATACTTCCATGACTGTGCTCACATCCTGGGCCAAGAGGCAGAAGGACAGAGAGAGAAAGAAAAAGGCAATGAAATTTTGTCCTACCCTCTTACCTACCCTGAATAGCTCCACTATTCAGAGAGAAACGTTCTCCTTCCTTAGAGTTTTGGCTCCTGCAGGCTTCCATTGTGGTCCCTGCCATCACCACCACAGGATTGTTTGCAGGCTGGAGCACAGACAAAGAGAAGAAAAATACCAGTGGGGATTTTTATACTCTCTCTAAGTGTTAGTTCCTTTTCAGCTTTTTGAGAGCAAACTAGAGGGCTTCTCCTGGAGCTCTCCCTTTTGCCCTCAGTGCCAACTTGATTTCAGGCCACATTGTTTTCAGGTCAAGGGATACTGGAGAGAAAAAAGGTAAACGCATCACTGGTTTGGTGATACTTTGAATTCTGATCTTCTCCAATCTGTTATTTACTTTTCAGAGTCATCAAGTAGATGCTGCATGCATTCTGTCCATGTTTTATTGTTATGTTCAGTGTGAGAGATAGAGTGGAGTATACTTAACTCCATCATACCCAGAACCAGAACCCAAAGTTAGCTTTTTTTGCTTTGCAGTTATTTTATTGCACTTGCCATGTTTGCATTTGGGGGTAGGAGGGGGCTACTATTCAAAACTGTGGTCATATGTTCAGTTTTCATTAATAATTTTATCTAAGAAATAATTTCTTGTTTCTCCCTGCCTGTAGTATGTAGACCAAATATAACTGTGATTCATAAATTAAATATGCATTTATTTAATTGAATCCTGAGGTAAACAGAGACATAAAACTTCCATACCTCCAGGCAGTCTTGACTTGTGCATTGAACTTTGTTTAGGAGCTTTGTTCCCTTTTTATTTGAACAATCTTTGGGTATGTAATTATGAGGTTGATGACTAGTGTGTTCATAGTAAGAAAAAAAAGTTTTTGGATTAGTAAACCTTGTCTGTAATTAAAGAAAAAAATTTTTTAAAATATTATTTCACAGAGATCCTGGTAGAAATGACATTCCCTATCGGGGCCTTTGAAATTCCTGTTGCAAAATAAGTTTTTGTGTTTTTTTTTTTTTTTTTACTTTTTTCTTCTTCAGGCATGCTAGATCAAATACACTAGCATGTGCCATGCTGATGTTTATAATAAAACGTCACACCATAAGATAATTGTTCTATATTACCAGAATTTTTTTTTAATACTACTAATGATGTTGAAATATTGAAAAACATGTTTTCCCAGCAGCAAATACACTTCATGTGAAGTTGAAAGCTGAATTCCAATTTAATAGTTGTTGGGTGTGGTGGGCTAACACGAGATGTTTTTTCATTTATATTTATTTTTGTGTATTTTCCAAGTTATCTACTTTTTTTAAAGCATCATTTTCATCAGATAAAAATGCTTTTTAAAATGAAGAGATCAAATGACTTCCCTCTCTGGTCTCAGCTATGTCATCTGAACATAGTTATGATAACCTCTGTTCTACCTACTCCCAAAGGATTTGGATGAGAATCAGACTAAGAGGTAAAGTGAAAACACTTCACTATTCATAAAATTCTGTGCAAACATGAGCCTTATGCTGATACTGAGATCATAATAATGAAAAATAAGGCAAGAGAAGGAAATTTTATCATCACCATAGACACTGGTCCTTTAGGTCATGGAGCTGACAGTAGGCTATTTGAAATTATGGTATTAACTTTTCCTTTCTTCTGGAAACAATTTTTGTGTATTATTTCCTGATTATCAGAGGTCAAAAACTGGCAACTAGCACATAGGTTTTGTCTGACCCATCCAGAATTAGCCTATATAGTATTTTTACAAATGTGAAACTCATCTCCTTAGACAAAGAAGAACCTGAAGCAAGGGTGAGGGAGGGTGTAATGTAGTGGTGTCAGACCTCTTCTAACTTCAGGAGAATAAGGAGAATCACCATCATCAGTCCAAAGCTGATTCCTATGAGGTGGAGTTCAGACACACCTCAATTCTCCAACTTTTTTACCAATTCTGACACCACTGTCCCTCCCATGGCACTCTCTACTTCTCTGCTGGGCTCGATAGTTCATGGTCACATAGAACTCACAGACCATACTCAAGATTAGGAGGTTTACTAGGGAAATAACAGATTACAATTCAGGATCAGTGTCAGCTTGGAAGTAGCAAGAACAACTCAAGAGACAGAATACAATTTGCCAATCAGCTCTCGGCTCCTACTGTCACTGGGCCCTTCGCTCGGGCCTACTGCCACTGGGCCCTGCTGCTTCTTGGCTGCTTTTCACCGTTTCACACTGTCTCTTGCCATCTTCAATGTTACAGCTCCTTCTTCACTCTCTCTTCATGTCTCTTAAAACCTCTATCGGGTAAGCTGCTTATATAGCAAGCTCCTAGTCAATTTCAAGGCATGACCCCCACTCCCACCCCCAGAAAGCCCAAGAACTAACCAATCCCCTAGGTAGTCCACAGTCACCTACTTTGCACAGTAACTAACCAATTCCTGTAAGGGTTTTAGACACCTTATTTCATAGTAAACTGTCCAATCCCTTTTCAAGATTGCGGGCTAGCAAATCATCTTGGCAGAACTACAAACTCAAGGCCAGGAAGGCCATATGTAGAGAGAAATCCACTGCCCTGCAGAGTGGTTCTTTGCGTTTCCTTTTTCCTTGAGCTAAGAAAGTAGTTGTTCCATTTGAACAGGTGAACATAGCATCTGGTTGCCATACCTGGACTGGTACACTCGTTTACATGACCTGTCTGGCCTCAGTAGGCACTGAGTTTGGAGCCCTGTTGTTTGAGATCAAGTTGTCTTTGCATGAAGCTCTTCATTAGCTTCTCTCAGAGCAATTAATGAATTTTCATAAGGTCACTGGTCACTCCATTGACCATGACAATATTGCTGATGTTTGTAGACTCTCATCCTTTCTAGGCCCATCTAAGAAGATCTTCCTTCATGTTTCATCATAAATGAATCAATAGAGGTGATGATTTTGTCTACCCTAATGACAAAATAGAGGGTCCTATTCTCCATCTTGGATTCAGTATTTGATGAAAGAACTTCGTTAACTTCTGGACAAGACATTTAGTAAAATGGTAAGAAGGTGTACTTTGTGAACAGGAATGAGATTTGAGACTGGCATTCAGACTTCAAAAGATAAGTAAAGATATGCAATGCTGGGCCCTATGGATTCAAAGAATAAGACATGATGCCAATCTTCAAGGAAAGTGTCATCCAATAGGAAGCAGGAAAAGATGTCTTTGGGGATTACTGCCTTGTCATGTGATTAATAACTGGAGGCAGAACTCTTCAGAGTAAAGAAATTGCTCTAACTTTTCTGTGTGATTTATCAAAACCCAAGTATGCAGAAACACAAAACCTTTTACTGTGTCCATTTCCTTATCTATAACCCTTTGAAAATATGTTACTTTTAAATCTCTTCTGTTATGAAAGAACCCACTTGAAATGTGTTTCTTGGCATCTACCATTCCTACACTGAATGGACATTTCTGGCCTTACACATACTATGTTCCACTTTCTTGTGTGTGCCATAATTGCATACATGCACCACAAGTTAAAATAGCAACAGAAATAAGATTGAGATTTTTCTGTAGTAAGACCACAGAGTGATTAATAGTTATATGTACTCTTATGAAAATGAGGTTGGTAGAAAAATAGCTGATTTTGTACAATAAGAGTCTGGCGTTCCTTCAAGATTGCCTGAAATGGTTAATAAGTCCTTACCCACAGTTCACTCTTTATATATAATTGAATAATCAGAAGATGATTTTTATCAGGAAAGAAATTATTAGGTGGTTTTTGGTTTATATTTTTCCCTTAAATTGGTTCCCTGCTATTCCAAAATGTTAGGTAATATGGAGCTCCTTACCCTGTAGTTTAGAGAAAATCCTTCAGTAAAGAAATACAAAATGCTAAAGATGTGTTTACTTATTTACCTCTTTTAGTATAATTATGCTTTTTCTCAGTAGTCTCTTGCTTATGAGTGTAAGCAATACTTTTTGGTTTTGTTTACATGAAAGAATCATGAATTTCCAGCAGGGAATGAAAAACCCATTGCCTTCAAGTAGATTCCGACTCATAGTGACCCTACAGGACAAAATAGAACTGCTCAAAAGGGTTTCCAAGGAGCGGCTGGTGGATTCCAACTGCCAACCTTTTGGTTAGCAGCCTGAGCTCTTAACCACTGCGCCACCAGGGTTCTTCAGGAGGTTGTTACTTCTAGATGCTGAAAAAAATTTTTTTCCCCCATTGGTGGTAGTGAGAAGTTGAGGTCAGAAAAGTATCGTTGCTTTGTAAGTCTAGATTTGAATTCATTTAGTAACTGATAAAGAAAAGTAAACCTTAATTAAGAAGCCATTGCATTTATTTTTGAATACGTAGAATTGAAGACTCTTGAAACATGAAAGCATTTCTGACAGCGATTGCACAATGAAACAGCTTTCAAGCTATTCTTATTGCATCTCCAATTCTCTCTTGATGGTTCCTATGAATATTAGGGAGTATAACTAAAGATAGAAGGGCAGGAAAACAGTTCTCCAGGTGAATCCTCATTGTACCTAGCAGGAGGATCGACACTGCCAGCAATGGTGCTGGGGTGCTGGTGCGTTACATTGTTACCTTTTTCTTTCTTTTAACTCTAACTCACATACCATAAAACCCACAATTTTAAAGTGTACAATTCAGTGGTTTCTAGTATATGAGGTTGTGTAACCACCACCACCATCTAACTCCAGAACATTTTCATCACTCCATCAAGAAACCTCATACCCTTTGACAATCACTACCCATTCCTTCTAGGTAACTCCCCTCGACACCCCCTGGAAGCTACTAATTTAGGTGCAGGGGCAGCTATTATAAGAGTGAGCAAGGGAGAGTATCAGAGTACAGATAATGCTGGTTGGTAGACTTGGTGGTGAAAGGATGAGAAAGTTTTCTCCTCCATGTAACAGGGAGAAAAGTGATAACCGAAAGTGACCAATAAGTGGTGGTATCAGAAAATTCAGAGAAAAGGTAAGAGAGCGAATG
This sequence comes from Trichechus manatus latirostris, assembly GCF_000243295.1. NCBI lineage: Eukaryota > Metazoa > Chordata > Mammalia > Sirenia > Trichechidae > Trichechus > Trichechus manatus. Next base: position 35,923,126 of record NW_004443939.1, on the reverse strand, counting down.
GACTAGTGTAGTTACCTGACAGTGCTAAGGGACCACTTGAGGTTTGGGATGTGTTTTTCTCCAACTATCAAAGTGCCAATGCAAAATATGTGGGAGAATTCCTTTTAACAAGGTGTCTTAGTTATATAGTGCTGCTATAACAGAAATACCACAAATGGATGGCTTCAACAAATGGAAGTTTATTCTCTCACAGTCTGGTAGGCTAGAAGTCTGAATTCAGGGTGCCAGCTCCAGAGGAAGCCTTTTTCTCTCTGTCAGTTCTGGAGGAAGGTCCTTGTCATCAATCTTCTGGTCTCAGAGCTTCTCCACGCAGGAACCTGGGTCCAAAGTATGTGCTTTGCTCCCAGCACTGCTTTCTTGGTGGTATGAGGTCTCCCTGTCTCTCTGCTCACTTCTCTCTTTTACATCTCAAAAGAGATTGGCTTAAGACATAATCTAATCTTGCATATTTCGTCAATATAACTGCTGCTAACATCTCATTAACATCATAGTGATAGGATTTACAAAACTTAGGAAAATCTCATCAGATGACAAAATGGACAATCACATGATATGGGAATCATGGCCCACCCAAATTGATACACACATTTTTGGGGGACACAATTCAATCCATGACATAAGGGTTGGGGTTTTGCCAAGGGAGTAGGACAATGGGAGACAGGGACAAGAGAGTTGGGGATGTATACATGCAAGGGAGTGATTATAATGAGGACTGTGGCATTTAAACTGGGAAATCTGGGAAGAAAAGACTCATGATGGGTGAGAGACTGGAGTATTGTTTGAGTCTAGGTGCCAAGAGGGAGTGAGCTGGAAAATAGGAAGTGATAGTTGCAGAGTGGGATGCAGCTATTGGTTATGGCAACCTATGACTCTGAGATTAGGCGGCGGAGGTGGGTGAACTACGTTATTAGAGAAGAGACCCAAGAAACCAAACTTGTCGATTCCAACTCATAGTCGACCCTATAGGATTATAGTGACCCTGTAGGACAGAGCAGAACTGCCCCATAGGGCTTCCAAGGGGCAGCTGGTGGATTTGAACTGGCCACCTTTTAGTTAGCAGCCAAGCTCTTAACCACTGTGCCACCAGGGCTCCTGGAGAAGAGAAGTTGAAGAAAACGATTGGCCTAGGTATTGAATGGATCCTTTTTGTAATAATGAAATCACCAAGAGTGATGACAAGAAAAATGGTGGAGAGGAAGAAATAGTAAGGCAGATGCTAGAATGAACGAAGGGGAAGTTGCTAGGTGACTACAAAAAGCAGAGGCAGTAGAGGTTATGGTTTATTGCCAGGTATTTTTAGGAGAGAGGAATAAGGGTCTGGAATTGGCAAAAATAAGACAAAGCTCACTTCCAAGATCAGTGATTAGTTGGTATATGACTGATGAAGTCGATTTGAACTAGTTCTGATTTCAAATCCTGTCCATTATACCACTTCAGGTCTGAACTGTAATTGTAGTTCTTGGACCTAGATTTCAATATTTTCTCACCATCCTTCCAGTGAAAACCATTCAGCTGCCCTCAAAGTTGTGTTGCTCCAAATAGTTGCCAGGATTTATTTTAAAAGTCTGATTCCTGTTTTAAAAAAACGTATTATGGAAATTTCAAACATGTACAGAAGTGGAAAGGCTGGTATAATGACCCCCCACGTACCTATCACCCAGTTTCAACAATTATCAACGTATAACCAGTCTTTGTTCTTCTATACCCTTATTGCCTTCCTTCTTGATTATTTTGAAACAAATCCTTGACTGCATATCATTTTATCAATAAATATTTCAGTATTATCTCTAAAATATAAAGAACTGTTTTTAAAGAAATTACCCCTAAAGTTACAATAATTCCTTATTATCATCAAATATTAGTCAGTGTTCAACCCTCCCTGATGGGCTAATTATTATTATTTTTTCACAGATGTTTATTCAAATCAGGATCCAAATAAAATCCATACATTGTAATTGGTTAATATGTTGAAGAAACTGGGTTCTTTGTTCTGTAGTTTCCCAGGGTTTAGACCAGGCTGATTGCGTCCCTGTGGTGTTATTTAACATGTTTCTCTGTTGTCTGTAATCCCTGTTAAGTTTGTAGTCAGATCTTGAGGCTGATCAGACTCAGGTTTGATTTTTGGCAGGAATATCTCATAGGTAGTGTTGTGTACTTGATCAGTGGTCACATAATGTTAGGTTGTCTCTCCTTGTGATGTTAGCAGCTACTGATGATTTTTGCCTATATTCATTATTAGATCTGTTATTTCATTAGAGTATAAAATGGTGATATTCTATCCATTCTCCTTTATTTATTAGACTGTGAACTTTGAAGCAGAGCAATTTCCCTTAATTAACTCTTTGGCTACCATGAGGCACAAGTCTTGCAAGGCAGGCTTTACTTCTTATCTAGTACTTTTGAAAGGCGCTTATCTGAGAGCTCCTGTGGTTTTAAGGGATGCCTAAATTTTGCCTTTATTTAATTGTAGCTTGTCCTACTTTTAAACAGTAGGATGTTTACAGGATGCAGTTTCACATTGTGGTTTAATATGGATAGATTTATGGTTAAATGGGAATATCCTATAGGATTTAGTGTTAACACTCTTGAAGAGGACCATACTGAGAAGCATTCAAATGTTCAACAAGCAGCTTTCCATTGTTCAGCAGCATTTCACAAAAGCTACTAAAATATTAAACTCTTTTTTGAAAGGTGATCAGCTAAGTAATATACAAAAAACAAAGGTGCATGCCAATAAAAGTGTTAGCAACTGTCTATTCTCTTTTTCTATTCAAGGAAATGTCATGGGGGTGTAGCGGCTTTGGAATCAGACAGATGGGGTTTGAATTCCCCTTTACATGTGAGGACCTTGAGCAAGTTGCTCTAAAAAAACACACACAAAAAAAAACCCGTTGCTGTCCAGTCGGATTCATACTGACCCTATAGGACAGAGTAGAACTGTCCCATAGGGTTTCCAAGGCTGTAATCTTTATGTGAGTAGATGGTCAGGTCTTTTCTCTCACGGAGAACTGATCTTTTGGTCAGCAGCCGAGCGCTTAACCATTGCACCACCAGGGTTCCTGCAAGTTACTCTACGTATCTGATATGTAACAAGAGAATCTGAAGTATCAGTGAATATTCTAAAATGTTACACATTTCTAAAGCATTAGAAAATACATATTTAGCAAAAGTCTCTTTTTCATTACTTTGGTGGGGGTAGGGATGAGGTGGGGAATGTTGCAAATCGCCAGGTATTGTTAATTTAAAACAGTAAAAATTGCTGTATTGAGAACATGGCATCATTGATGCTCAGGCCAGTGGTACTGCAGTCAGTCCTACGCTGAAGTCCTTCTTTCACAGCACTGATGGAGCTGCATTTGAGACCAGGCAGGTCTACACCAAAGGATCCTGTAAGGCAGTTTAGGGAGAGGGAACTGGGCAAATGCCAGAGTTAAACTTGTCTTTGGTTCCACTAAGGGTATGATGGAAGACTAAGCACCAGTGAGACAGAAATGCACTCTAAATTGACTAGAAAATAGCCATAATATACCTAGACGTTTCTATTTCATTATTGTTAACCTTAGCCCCATGCCTCAACCTGCTCTCTTTTCTTTTTTCCCTCTTCCCAGACTGAGTCAGTACTATCCCATTCCTAGTTTGGCTCCCTGCCTTATTGGAGCCCTATTATCCCACAGTTGTTTCATCTTTTGTGACAGCGCAAACACAATTTCATAGTTGTTAATTCATGGGGCATCCAAATGATTTCCAAGTCGTTGAGAAAAATGTATAAACACTGGAAAATGTATCCCTACCCCCTAATTTACATGGGTATCTATAGATTTGAAAGATATGAAAATTAAGAATAGTAGGGGTACAGGGTATAAACTGTTAATACACAAAAAGGATTTTACAAAGTATAGCTTATGTTCATATCTTGTCACTGTCTTAATCATGTGTATAATTTAAGTTTACATTTTTACAAACTTTTTATTGAAGTGTAATACACATACAGAAAAGTGGGATTTACATTTTGGGATTTATATATTTAAGGTCATTAAGTAGTGTCATATAGCCATGACTGCCTTATTAATTTCTGTGATGACCCCAAATACTGTTAAAATTGTGAATTCATGTGATGGCACGTTCTCATCTTTAAAGTAGTATTAAGTTCAGTTGTGCTGTGCTGCATCACACTTAGCTCTGAGTAGAGTCTAGAACAATGCATAGTTTTTTATATTAGCTAATGTGTCTTATGAGCTGGAACCAACTCGATGGCACATAAAAACAACAACAACAAAAAACATGTCTTATAACTCTTGAACTCAACAAGCTGACAAGCTGAATTAAGGATAAAGTTCAACCTAGACCTTCAAGGTTATACTTTTTACACACATACACACACACACATTCGAGAACAATTTATAGTTTCCTTAACAACGAATATGTTAACTACAAAAAGTAAAAAGATTTTGCAACGGAGAGTTGGAATGGAAACAATTTCTGAGATAGAGATCAAATTGTGCTTATAGACAACCATTACTGGCAGTTTTACTATCAGTCATTTCCTGTGGGAATAGTTCACTGGGATGGAAGTTTATGCCTCGACTCTTCATTAAATAGTTCTAGGTCCAGGGAATGAAAATATTTAGAAGTAGAAACACATATAAATTATAGTATAAAATTTCATAGCAGTACTTTCCAGAGATGAGAATTGATTACTAAACTGTTTCTTATTCATCACTGAAACTGACTCTAAGATAACACTAATACAGTATGGTCTAGTGGAGAGTTAGGCAATAGACTAGAAATTAAAGCCATTTGTTTCCTCTAAATTAAAACTGATATGAATTCAACAAATATTTATTCATTAGTACAGTACGTAGGATGCTACACTGGTTCTGTGGAGAGTGGAAAGGTGACCTAAATAGTCTCTGCCTCTATGGAGTTTATGATTTTTCTTATAAATGAGACAGGGCATGCATACAAATTGTATAAAACAAACAACAATAAATATACTACAAATGGGTATGAATAAAGTACTACTGGAGTTTGGAAGAATGAAAAATTACATCCATCTGGAAGATCAGAGACAACTTCATGAAGGAGAAGGCAGTTGAGCAGAGTCTTAAAGGATGAATAAGATTTCTGCAAACAGAGATGAAGGCAAAATTATTCCAGGATGTAGAGATTAAGTACTAATAAAGGTATAAACCAAAGCACATTTAAAGACTGGAGCCTCTGACTGGTGCAAAAGAAATTTACACAGGAAAAGATAGCTGGAAATAAGTTAGGCTATTTTCTTTTATTCAATTATGCAAGCATTCACTTATTCAACAAATATGTGCAGATACCGTACAGGTTTAGGAGTGCATTCACAAGCAACTCAGACAAAAGCCCCTTCTAATATATAAAGACTAAAATGTGTAAATCTGAAGTCAGGGGTGATGGCAACACTGATTCTTATCAATCACTGATTTCAGTTGATCTGTGACTACAAGAGGTACTTTAGCTTAGAACTGATACACAGAACATGGGATTTAGTGTTTGTGGGAGAGAATTAGAATTTCCAAATAGCACTGTTTCTCAATTTCAATCCAATTGTTCTCAACTCACTGTTTTAACTGAAATGAAATGTTAACTGTTTTTTTTTTTTAAATATTTGAAAGCTGCAAAACTATGTTTTTAATATGGTAGTGTTTAGGCAGGGTGGTGGGGCCACTCTATTTGCAGCTCCAGCTTACAAGTTTTGGTTAATGTGATAATTTTGTGCTAGAATGCATTAACTGAAAAAAGAAAAACAGACTTAAAGGAGAGACACCCGTTGGTGATTCTTTTCTTTCCCTCATTTTTTTTTTTTTTTTTGGTGAAAAAATACACAGCAAAAGATACACTATTTCAACAATTTCTACATGTGCAATCCAGTGACAAATTCAAGTCGTGCAACCTTTCTCGCTATCCTTTTCCAAATTATCCCGGTGATTTTCTTGACAAAAGGATTCAGCTAACTCCTCGTGCAATTAAAATGATTCGGAACTTTTCTAGAACACACTGCACTAAATGAGATACACTTATACTTTGTTCTTCAAAACAATCTCTGTTTTCTCTCAGACTTAAGACCTCCCATCTTAGACAAGCCTCAGGCAATGGTGACGATGGCGGATGCTAACGGTGATGGGGTGACGGTCAGGACACTTTCCCTTTCTGCGGCTCCCTAACCAAAACCTTGCAGCCTCCAGTCGTCCCAGACTCACCCTCCCGCTTGTTTTTTCATCCTTCCATAACTCTTACTGCACCCCTCCCGCACTGAGCGCTAGCCGTTGCTTCCTAGGTCTGCTTTACCTCACCCTCAACCCGGCTCCCTTCCCGCGCCCTCCGCTTCGCCCCGCGCCGCGCGCCCCGTCGCGGCCCGGAGGTCCGGGGCATGCGCGCTGCGGCGCCGCCGCCCTCCCCCACCCCTTCCAGCGGCACAGTTATGCCAAGTATGTGAGGAGCCCGCGAGGGCCAGCGCCGGTCATGGGGAGCAGCCGCCGCCTCCGCGAGCGCGGCATTCTCTGGAGCGGAGCTCAGACCTCTCCCCGAGGCGGGGGCAAGCCTGGTTGCTGAGGCGGAGGGAATGGGCGATCCTCTGAGGAGGACGTTGTCCAGGCTCCGGGGGAGGCGGGGTCCCCGCGGCGCCGGGGGTCTCGGGCTTCGGGCGGCCGCTGTAGCGACTGTGGCGGCCGCCTCGGGGGACTCCGGGAGTGCTGCGGCCGTCCCTGCACGCGAGCACGCGGGAGGACCTCGGCAGAGCCTGGGGCAATCCCCGCAGTCGCCTCCGCCGTGGGGGATCGAGGCGCGGGTTCTGGGAGGGCGCCCGGAGCAGTCGAGGGCGCTGGGGCCTCGACCATGCGGCGGAAAGGAGGCCGACCCCCCGGGCAGCGGGCTCACCGGTGCCTCCTTTCTGCACGCTCCGCGGGGCCCCGAGGGCAGCGGAGAGGAGGACGACGAGTACGCCGCAGACTATTACGAAAACCTGCCCGGCGGCTCGCAGCCCACGTCCCAGGCTGAGGGGGCGGAGGCGAAGTGGCGGCCCCCGCCTTCCCCCGCGGCGGGCTCCTCCCCGGGGGCGGAGGGTGGCCGTTTGGAGACGGGCAGGCTGCGGACCCAGTTGCGAGAGGCCTATTATCTGCTGATCCAGGCCATGCACGACCTGCCCCCTGACTCGGGCGCGCGGCAGGGCAGCTGGGGCTTGGCAGATCGCTGCTGCCCTTCGGGAGCCTGGGCTTCGGGCCAGCCGCCTTCCCCCAGCGGCGCTGCGGACCGCCGAGACTGGGAGCGGGGAGGCGGCGACCGCTCTCGGCAGCAGGTGTCCCCGCCCCGGTCGCCTCCGAGGGAGTCGGGGGGAGGCCGCCTGCGGACTCCTCGGATGCAGCTGTCCTGCAGCAGAAGCCTCGAGAGCCTCCCGGTGGATGTCAAGCGGCCTCCCTTCCAGCGGTGGCCGAGCGACAGCTGGATCAGGTGCGGGACACGCGGGGACCGGGACGCTCCCCCGCCACGTGGAGGTGGAATGGACGGCTGGAACCGCGGTAGCTCCCCGGCCGCGGCCCCAGCCGGCTTCCTGCTTCCCCAGTCCAAGGACCCCGGTCGCTCCTCGCGGAGCACTTTCAGGGATCCTGCGGGGTCCTCTGTGATACGTAGCGGCAAAGGAGACGTCCAGGAGGGGCCCCCCTTCCTCAAGCCGCCCGCGGTGACAGTCAGAAAGCTGCAGAAGTGGATGTACAAAGGACGCCTTCTGTCCCTGGGAATGAAAGGTCGCGCCCATGGGACACCCCCCAAAGTCACCGGAGCGCAGACAGCCTCCCCAAATCTGGGCACTTTGAAACTTCATGAAAGCCAAGCCCTCGCGGTGCCTACAGACCAAAGAATTACCCTGACAGGTAGAGTACTTGGCAATCAAAATGCTAACACTGAGAGCTTTCATGTTTACCAACTAGGCTTCTGCCTTAACGAAGAATAGGAATGTTTTTGCAGACAGGTGCGTGAACGTGCTAAAGTCAGTGTCATGTAAGTGGCAGCTTAAAGCGATTTCGAGGTTACTTAGTATAATGCATTCACTCATTTTGCTTTTTTAAAAGGAGAGTGGCATGAAGTTTTTTTTTTATTATTTCTGTAAGAACCGATGTGCCTACTTGTCAGCACAGAAGTGCGTAAAGGTTAAGTTCGCCACACTTTTAGTAGTTTTAGAGAGGATAGTGCTGCCTTGGTTTTTGTTCTTTGTAGCTCTAGGCAAATCCGTAGACTTTTGTGGAGTTTGTGAATTTGAATTTGATCCAAGGTAGACTTTATCAGCTTCATAAACTGTCATTTTACTGATTATACCTTTTTCCCCTCCCACTCTGCCACGCAGAAAACGCACACACACCAAGCCAAACCAAAGCTATCATGAGTAAAAAAGTTTTTTTAGTCAGGTAGGATTTCACATACTCCTTCCCGCCACCCCTTCGGTGTGTGGGGGGGGGGGCAACAAAGGGAGTTACCTTTTTCGTGTGGAAATCAAGGGTTTCCTTCTTAACTACATTTTTTTTTGCGCATGTGAATGCGCAGTGGTTAAGCGCTTGGCTGCTAAAAGGAAGTTGGAATCCAGCAGTTCCTCTGAGGGAGAAAGATGTGGTCTTTCAGTCTCCCGTATAGATTACAGCCTCAACGGGTTTTTCAAATCCAGTGTCTTATTTGGGCACTAGTGTTTTAATCAAAAGAAAGATGTTTCACATGTACTTTTAAAAAGAGTGCACACTTTTAAACTTATTTGTAAACTAAAATCTTGTTTATATTAGAAGTAAATTAGTTTAAAAAATTATATCTGTTCTTAGAATAGGATTTAGGTCTCTATATGCATGATTTTTAATTTTCACTGAAAGTGTAGTTTATCAGTTGTAGAAATCTCTTAGCTGTGTTGTAAATAACAAAATATGTTGTCTAAAAGAGGTATAATACCTTCAAACTGAGCAAAAAACAAAATGGTCTTTTGACCTACATACTTAAATATAAAGATTTTTAGTGATCTTAAAGACTTACGTGTCAATAATTTAAAGAAGATTAAATGCTGAGATGTAAAAAATGTGTTCAAAGTAGTTGGCAGTTTTTCTGGTAAGAATTACAAATCTTACAGGATTGGGTTTATACAGGTTAACTTTGTTTAACCAATAAGCAGAAAACAGTGGGGGGAAACAAAGTTCACAAAACTTCTAACGACACAATGAAGACAAATCAAATGGTTTATTTTGTATGCGTATAAAAGAAAAAAATTAAAGCTCACGCAAACTTGAAAAGTTTTTGAAAGTATAAATCTCTAATATACAAACTTTTCCCTCAAATTTAAATATTCCATTTCATTGGAATAAAAGGATGTTGTTGTTGTTAGGTGCCATCCAGTAGATTCTGACTCATAGCAACCCCATGTGACAGAGTTGAACTGCCCCATAGGGTTTTCTAGGCTATAATCTTTATGAAAGCAGATTGCCAGGTCTTTCTCTTGAGGAGCTTCTGGGTGGGTTTGAACTGCCAACCTTTCAGTTAGTAAAAGGTTAGCAGCCAAGTGATTAACCATTTGTGCCACCGGTGCTCTGTATGAAAGGATAGTGGAATGTAAATTCTTTATGAAGTTTATTTTAAAATATGCATTTCCAGGAGAAAAGTGTTTGTAATCCTTTATTAGATTTCATTGCCACAATATCTTTACCTCCCCTGATCTTGGCCCAGTTAACCTTTTGTAATCTAAATGTCAGCCAGTACTAAATCTGTATAAAACTTTAGTCAGACATTTTTTACCCTTTTGTTACAGAGGTAAAACATTTACCATCTGATGGCTTTTAATGCCTTCAGTCCTAGTGTAAACATTCTAGGGTTTAAAAAATAGTAATAAAATAGCTCCTCAAAGGAATGAATTAGTTGATTTTTCCACTGGGAAACTAACCAAATGAAACTAATAACTTTAAAAGAAACCAAAATGAAACATTAGAACTATGATATATATGTATAGCTAATTACATAGGTATATTGAAAACTTTTGAGACCATGTGACAAATGGAAGCCAAATGATTTTCTGTGCGATTTCTGGCTCCTACTAAAACCAAACCCGTTGCCATTGAGTCAGTTCCAACTCAGAGCGACCCTGTAGGACCGAGTAGAACTGCCCCATAGGGCTTCCAAGGAGCAGCTGGTGGATTCAAACTGCTGACCTTTTGGTTAGCAGCCGAGCTCTTGTGGGTCCTACTAAGAACCACTGAAACTTTTGCTAGTAGAGTCGGCGCTCCCTGCGGATGGAAGATATTCAGGAAAAAAAAAAGTTCCCCAAAACAAAACTTGAATTTGCTGCAGGCTGAGCAGTGTGCTGAATTCACACAAATGAAATGAAGCATACCCTGCTGTAGCCTCCCACCATTTCACAGATTCTCAGTCTCTCTTTAGCACTTGTTGTTTGAGCTTGCAAAGACTGAGAAAGCATTAATTAACCCTTTCATGACCCAATTATTTTTTTCCTTTTAATTTTTTGTTGATACTATGTGTTTTCCGTAACAGAGGGCATGCTGAATCATTGAGTGTGTCTGAATTTTTGGTAGGTAATACGGTTTTTGTTTTATGCCTCATTCCACAGATTGTACACTTGGAGTCTAGAGGTACATATGCGTACCCCCTGTGAACACAAATTTTACCCCCATAGTCCAGAGGTACATATATATACCAAACAAAAATTTTCAAAATTCATGTTTTTCCTACCCAAAATTCCGTGATTCAGCACCACCTCATACAATACCCTGTAAAAACAGTAAATTGCAGCACATGCCTGTTTTTTCTATGTCAAACTGTTATATAGGGCCCTGCCTGCTGGCAGCACATACTGTCAATGGGACAGAAGCTTTCCAGTGAACCCCAGAATTACAAAAAGTAAATGGTGTGCTGCTGGTCCTGAAAGGGTTAAGTGTTAAGTGTAACCATTAGCAACTATTTACATAGCATTTACATTGTATTAGATATTATAAGTAATCTAGAGATGCCTGCATAGGTTATATGCAAATATAGCACCATTTTATATAAGGGACTTAAGCATCCTCAGATTTTGGTATCCTCCAGGGTCCTGGAACCAATCCCCCACAGATGCCTAGGGATGACTGGACTATAATGCAGTTATTTTGATTTGATGCAGTTGGGTATTTAGTATTCACAGATTAGTTAATTTGTTCTAATTGAGATGATTATTTAAGAAATCTAAAGTCATTGCACATAGTAAATATTGTCAAGTTTCTGCAAGCTTTAAGATTAGAAGGAATCAATTTATTTGCCAACTAAATCTTAATGAATTTATACTGCTCAAGAGAGCGTTGGTGGCATGGTGGTTAAGAGCTAACGAAAAGGTTGGCTGTTCAAATCCACCAGCCATTCCTTGAAAACCCTTTGGGGCAGTTCTAACCTGTCCTACAGGGTTGTTATGAGTCGGAATTGACTCGACCACAGCTGGTATACTACTCATAAGTAAATTCAAAGGCCCCAGGTTGAATTGAACTCTTTTGTCTTTTTATTGCTTAAAAAAAATTAGCCTACTTTGACTCCATTTTTCCTGCTACATGATCTCTGAAAGAAAAAAATTAGGGCCTGTAACTTGTTAATATTTTGTCTAAAATCTTTAGACGGTTCTTTTAAAGTAGTATTAATTTGTCAGTATGACCTTGTGCATTATATCTTAAAGTGAAGTTGACACTTACTAGGATGCAGACTCCTGTCTATTTCTCCTAGTTTCTCAATTATTTATAGCTCTGATTTCTTATATTTATGAGCTGCATTATCTTTGTGTATTTTTTCAGCAAATTCTGTTATGCATTGGCGCTCTTCAAGATTAGCCGCAATAGGCATGTAACTTTTGGCTGTCTTCTAACTTTAAATCCCTCTGAGAAATTCTGACTTGTGGCCCTAGAAGCAAGTCTAGTTGTTTTGTTTTGGGCTGTTTTTTTTTTTTTTGGAAGAGTGCCATAAAACACTGGTGGTGTTTGTTGTTGGAAAACTTTGAAAACTACAGATTCAGCAGAAAATAGTGTTGTGTTGATTTGAATGTCCTACATTTCTGGATCATTGATTCCCAAGAGATATGTGACATTTGTGTTTTGAGAACTACTAAGACCACATTCTAGACCTTTGCCACTCAAAGTGGGATTCACAGTTCTAGAGCAGTGCTTTTTATACTTAAGGGGTATGTGAATTCCCTGGAGATCTTATTAAAATGCAGATTCAGTAGGTGTGGGGTAAGACCTATGTTATGGATTGAATTGTGTCCCCCCAAAATGTGTGTCAACTTGGCTAGGCCAAGATTACCAGTATTGTGTGGTTGCCTACCATTTTGTTATCTGATGTGATTTCCTATGTGTTGTAAATCCTACCTCGATGATGTTAATGGGGCAGGAGTAAAGGCAGTTATGTTAATCAGGCAGTACTCAATTTATAAGATTAGGTTGTGTCTTAAGCCAGTCTCTTTTGAGATATAAAAGAGAGAAGTGAGCAGAGAGACGTGGGGACCTCATACCACCAAGAAACAAGAGCCAGGAGAATAGCGTGTCCTTTGGACCTAGGGTCGCTGTGCTGAGAATCTCCTCGACCAGGAAAGATTGATGACAAGGACCTTCCCCAGAGCCGACAGAGAGAGAAAGCCTTCCCCTGGAGCTGGCACCCTGAATGGGGACTTCTAGCCTCCTAGACTGTGAGCAATAAATTTGTTTGTTAAAGCCATCCACCTGTGGTATTTCTGTTACAGCAGCACTACATAACTAAGACAACCTGAGATTCTGTACTTTCACAAACTCCCAGTGTAGATGATGCTTTTTGGTGGACTACACTTTGAGTAGTAAGATTCTGGAGATCACATGTCCCCCCAGTCACATTCTACCTTATTTTGATGCTTAAACTAACTCCTATTAGAGCAAAGCACTTGATTTCTTTCTGGTTTGGTTTTATATGTGTGAATTTATACTTACCATTTATGAATAATGAATTTGGGCAATTTCCTCCATATTGGTCCCACCTTATACCAATAAATAATTGTGAGAGTTTGGAATCTGCAAGAGAGGAGGCCATACAGTATAGTGGTTAACAGAATAGAGACTCCAGAGGCAGATTGTCTGGGTTTCTAATTAGACCCTACCACTTACCAGGCTTGTGTCCTTGAACAAGTTACTCAACCTTGCCCAAGCCTCAGTCCTCATGTTCCTCATTTGTAAAATGAAGATGATAGTACCTACCTCCTAAGGTTGCTGTGAGGATGAAAAAAGATAATCCACTTAAGGCATTTAGTACCGTGCCTGGCACTTAGCTGTTATTATCAAGAGAAAGGCAAGCAGATTCTTTGAGAATATTGCCTTGTACCAGATCATTAGGATTCTGGATGAAGAAAGAGGGAAATAGAAGAAGTTGAGGAGTACTGCCTTGAGGAGTATTGGAAATTGAATTAGAGGAAACCCCTTCAGGGGCCCTTATTCATTCTGTTCATCTTTTGTGCTTCTTTCCCTTGCTCCTCCCCATTACTTTTGCGGAACTGAACCCAGTTGCAAGGATTTCTTCTCTGTTTTCCTGTCCCTAAAACTAGCACACAGCTTTCTTCTTAAGGGTTTTTATTACTATTCACAAGGGAGAAAAAATAAAAATAGGAAAAGTGCTTCTTTCCTTTTCCTCTCCCTCCCCTCCCCTCCAATTTAGATTCATCTGGGAAAGATATATATATATATATATGCATCTCACATATATAAACCTAGAGCTTAAATTTATTCTGTTCATTTCATCTGGGCTACCTGGCTTGACTCTGTAAGCAGGGACCGCTTATATTTATTTAGGAATCTAGCACGATGTTCATATGAATGCTTTTGTTTAGGATTTTTTTTAGGAGAAGTAAGCAAAAGCAATAGTTTGTGCAGTAGAAATTTAAAAATGAGGAAAAGCTGTCTGTAGATAACAGTACATTTTTGGCGAGGATTGAAATATATCTCAGAATGTTTGCTGATGCTTTTGAGCTGGGGCACTGGTTAAACGTTCAGTAATAGTCACCTAGGTTTATTTTGAAATAATAGCTGAGAAAACCAAATTGGATTGAGTAGTTCACTGCTATTTAAAATATTTTTCTGAGTGAAAAACTTTGAATTGTCACCACCGCATTCTCTTACAGGCCTTTAAAGGGAAATGACTTTAATTAGAATCTGAAAATTATACCATAACATTCATAGTTGCAAGACAATGAGGATTTTTTTTTGCCTTGCAACTTTGCATACTTATTTTTATATTTTATTTATGCCTTCTTTTAATACATATATATCATCTGAGGCTAAAGGTAAGGTTATAAATCTATGCTAATTGGTTTAAATATTAATTTTAGCATAAAATGAGAGAGCAGGGAAGATTGCAAATACCTTTCCATTTCTGTGTAATTTATGTTCTATACATCTGTTTAACTTAGATAAAAATTAAATATTTAAAATTATTTATAAAAAAGTGCTTAGGAAAATTTATTGCCCTTGATAATGTGTTGCTTATATTCAATTTTAATAATGAAATAAATTAGGCTTTTATCAGAAATTATAATAATGTAGCTGTTCATATCTAAATTTAAACTTCAGCATCATGTATTTTGAAACATTCGAAAATAATCAGATTATACAAGTTTCAGGTTTTTGTAGTTCATAGTTTTATTAAGAATACTTGAAGTGGGTCTCACGAGTATAACCATTTTAATATCACACTTCCATTAAATGCTTGTATCAATAGAAGTACCAACTTGCTTACATATAGGATGCTAGTAGCTTTATTTTTCTCATTGCAGTTCGTTGAAATGTAGTAAAAGTAATAATGTATTTAAGAAATCATTTATAGTATATGTCAAAAGACTCTGTTAGGTCTCAAGATAATATGCCTAGCTATATAAAATTCTAGTTGTTCTGAGAGCCTCCAGAGAAAACAATGAAGTGAGATGTAATACATAGCCATCTTGAGTTATTTAATTTCATAATTTTTGCTTCAAGCTTATAATTGTGTCAAAATTATGCATAAAACTTTGTGAAGATCTGAAATACTGTTAAATAACATGTGATTTGGGCTCAAATGTGAAATAGATCTAGATTTCAGTGCTCTTGACAGAAGATGAGGTCACTAAAAACCCAGAAGTCCCAGTGATTCCTGAGTATGTTAATTTTCCGTTCTTAATTTTAAGTGTAAAGGAGACAGAGCCGAAAATAAACTCTTGAATCTTCAGATTTTCATTAATTAAACTAAATCAATTCAAGATATTTATTGAATATTTGTTTTATGTTTATATGTTAAATACTGGGAGGGTGGGGTGCGTATCCTTAGCAGTAGAGGCCCAGGTGTACTGTTACAAACTTTGGACTCAGGAAGCTGACTTCAAATGCTGCCTTTTCCATTTACTAGCTAGGTGGTCTTAGGCAAGTTACTTGACTTTACTGAATCATACTTTATAGTTTTCAAAGTATTTTCTACTGTTATGTAATTCTCACAAGTAGCCGTCCTATAAGGTAAACTGGGTTGTTATTATCTCCATGTGCAGAAAGGGTCACCTACTTCCCTACTGTTAGTGGGTAGCATGATATGGGGGAGAGGGGTAAGAGTGTGGATTTTAGGGTTAGACAGGCTTAAGTCTGAATCCTGGGGCTCAACCATATTCTTCATATTCTTTTAAGCACATAGAGATAATTGTGCATGTCTCAAGATTGTTGTGGGGGCTAAATGAGGGTACCCGTTACGCATTGGCATGGAGTTGATTCCCACTCATAGCAACAATATAGGACAGAATAGAACTATCTCATAGGGTTTCCAAGGCTGTAAATGTTTACGGAAGCAGACTGCCTTATTTTTTTCCTGTGGAGCGGCTGGTAGATTTGAACTGCCGACCTTTCGGTTAACATCCAAGTGCTTAACCACTGTGCCACCAAGGCTCCTCTAAATATGGGTCCAAACCAAACCCGTTGCCTTCAAGTTTAATTCTGACTCACAGAGTTTCCAATGCTGTATACATCTTTACGGAAGCAGACTGCCATATCTTTTTCCTGTGGAGCCGCTGGTGGGTTCGAACCGCTGACCTTTCAGCTAGCAGCCAAGTGCTTAACCACTGCGCCACCAGGCCTGTCCCCTCAAATTGGAAAAGAATAAGTGAAATTTTATTTAGATTAAGATTATAGTGGAGTGGGAACATATTAGCAATTAATTTATCCAAAAATAACTCTGCCCACTTAGAGAAATAGATGTTCGAATTCAAGATCAAGTTCTCTCAACACGGTTGAATGAGTATTGCCTTGGAATGAACCTGAGTTCCTGAATGTGATTCTCCTTTTTAATTAAGGATAGGTAGGTAGGTGGTAGGAGTCTTGGTGGCACAGTGGTTAAGAGCTACAGCTGCTAACCAAAAGTTCGGCAGTTCAAATCCACCAGCCACTCCTTGGAAACACTATAGGGCAGTTCTATTCTGTCCTGTAGGGTCGCTATAAGTTGAAACTGACTCCACAGCAATGGGTTTAGGTAGGTGGTTGCGTGGATGGATGGATGGATGGATGGTACAAAGCTGCCAATTAAGACAGGCAAACTCTTTTATCTGGTGCCCAAGCAAAGGGGTAGTCGTCTGTTCTCCTGGAAGAAAAACTAACTGTGTTGTGCTTACCGTGAGACAGTATACTGGGTTCTAGACTGGGGCCAAGGAATTTTCAAGGGTAATTTTAGCTCTTTGATTTTTGTTTAGAACTTAAACCCTGCATGAGATGCTACTGCACTAAATGGTTAGGAAACAAATGTTATGTAGAAATTTTAGTAACCGGTAAGGCCTACTTTTTAAAAAGATTATTCAAAGTTAATATTTGTGTGAAGAGATAGGAATATTATGTGTTTTCTAATGACTTACTAGTCCTTGTAATAGTGAGTTGAAAATTATTCAAACATTAATTAAAGGGATACTGTGTACAAAGCACTTTATATGAGCTTTTTATAAAGTATATTTTGCTTAGGGTAAGGCTTTGCTAGCAGTGTAACCAAAAAACCAAACCCATTGCTGTTGTAGAACTGCCCTGTATGGTTTCCAAGGCTATAATCTTTATGGAAACAGACTGCCACATCTTTCTCCTGCAGAGCAGCTGGTGAGTTTGAACCACCAACCTTTTAGTTAGCAGCCGAGTGCATAACCACTGCATCACCAGGGCTCCTTGCCAGCACTATACCAAAAACACCAAACCCATTGCTGTTGAGTCGATTCTGACTCATAGCAACCCTATAGGTCAGAGTAGAACTGCCCCATAGAGTTTCCAAGGAGCACCTTGTAGATTTCAACTGCGGACCTTTTGGTTAGCGGACGTAGCTCTTAACCACTATGCCACCAGGGTTTCCTGCCAGCATTATAGCTTTTATAAATGCAGCCTCAGAGTTTGTATATCCTTTTTCTTAGACTTTTTATTGCACGTACTAACAGTATGATTTCTAAGTAACAGAAATCATATTTAAATGGAAAAATCCAAAATATTTCCTGTAGAATTTTGGTCCCTGAATGTGATTAATATTACTTTTCTTTTTTGAAGTAGTACTTTAATAACTGGTGTGAAGTGACCCGTCTTTCTGGTATACCAGGTATTATATTCTACCTTTTTTTCTTCTTTGTAACAGATTTATTTGAAAATGTCTACGAGTCTTCCATGAAGAGAAGAGAACTTGAAGAACTGAAGGATAATATTGAATTCAGAGGTCATAAGCCACTTAACAGCATCACTGTTTCAAAGAAACGTAATTGGCTGTATCAGAGTACTCTGAGATCTCTTAATCTGGAGGAAGAAAATAAAAAATACCAAGATAAAAGTAATTTGCCCATCTCACCCATGTCTCTGACTAAACGTCAGCTATCACAAGCATTCCCCAGATCATCTGAAGACTTTTGTACATATGTGGTGTGTAATGCTACAAACTCTTCATTCTCCAGAAACTCGTCTTTGGACTTTAATGAGGAAAATGATGCAGATGATGAAGGAGAAATATGGTACAACCCCATTCCTGAGGATGATGACTTTGCCTCTAGTTTTGGTGAGGCAAACCCTGCTGTTTTAAAGCTTCCTGCTCTCAGTTTGAGAGTATTGGCTGGTAGTGACCTGACCAAAGCAGAGCAGCACGCTGAAGACTTGCTGTGCTCTTCTGAACACACAGGTGATGTTCAGCCCACACAGTCAAATGAAATGAATCCCGTAGATTCCAGACATTCCCCAGAATTTGTGCAGCAGTATAAGCAAAGGCTTGGACACAAGACACAAGAAGGTATGATGGTGGAGGACAGTCCCATGTTGAAATCTCCCCTTGGAGGTAAAGATGATCATATGTCTGCCTTTCCTTGCGTTTTGAATTCTTTCACAGTAGCTAAAACTAAATATAGAAGATGTCTGTTGTATCCATGTACCCTTTCCTCATAAAATGAATATATTTTCACAAATATAAAGAAAACATAAAAAGGTTTACAAACATTTTTGTATAGTTGGTGGTTTAATTATTCCTCTCACAGACTTTGTTTTGTAATCTACTGTGCTTTAATATGCCAATCCTTTGAAATAGTAATTACTTTTCTCTTAGTTGAAAGAATGGAATCATGAGGAGTAGAAGAGACATATTCTTTATTTAAATCTTATTTTGCTTCATTCATTCACTTATACCTCGCCTAGCCACAACTGAGAAAGGTGTATTTTCAGTATGCTAGTAGTCATTATTTTGCTTAGCTTCTGTGCCCCGAGTTTTCCTCATGGGCAACAGAAAGGAAGAAGAGAAAAAGAAATGAGATAAAAGTAAAGACCTTGCAAATATCTGCTATAATAGTATGCAATCCAGAAAGGAAATCATTAAAGTTTGGTATATATTAAGTTGAACTATATAAAATTTCCATATTCAACCTTTTTTGATCTGCAGAACACAGCATTTCATATGGTTCAACCTAATGGTTTTATTATTCCTTGATTGCCTTTGATTTTCTGGTGTGCTTCTTTCTTTTCATATTTAGTCCCAGGTACACGACTCAGGACCCAGAGCATAAGGCATGTTTTAGTTGCAAGTACCAAATATTGAATTAAAAAGCAGTTCTATTTTATTCCATGTCTTTCATAGAATTTCAAATGATGTAGAATATTCAAAAATGTTGGGTGTAGCAGATGCTGTCAGTTCATTGCGTCTATTCCTTGGGTTTTACAACTTCCGTGGGAGCAACCTACTTCCAACCACAAGTACCTGCATCTCTGCCTGAAGGCTTTTTCAGAAGTCTTAGAGAGTTTCCTGCGGGGCGTCCTGAGAGTACCCCTCAACCAGTGACTGACAGGAGTTGATGTGTGACTATCACAGCTCCCTTATCCCTTGGGTAGGACAATTCTGAGGCAAGTATCCTACGTTGTTTACCAGAGTTTTCTCGAGGTGAAGCTGCAGTTGCCCATAGGGGTAGCAGGCTTTATAATTTACCTTGGTCAGGCTGCATTCCTTTCCTTGAATTTCCTCACTTCTTTGCTAGTGTTTCTGTCCTTTGCAAATAAACTACTTGGATTTTAATCCTTTTCTCAGGGACATTGGGACATGGAGTAAATATTATATTGTTAAAGAAAAAGGGAATTACACAATAGTGTATGATGTCAGTTTTGAAAGAAACACTGAAAAGCTATACTGAAAATATTAACTTGTTTTTACTATGGAATGTTTTAGACTAGTAAACCAGTAGAATTGTACTGTGATTTGTGGTACAAGGGATTGCTTTGTTCAGTTTATCAAACACTACATTTCTTATTAGCTGCTTACCAGAAAAGCCCAGCAGGCATAGTTAAAATAGTCCTTTCTCTATAAAGAAACCACTTATTTTTGTTAGGACATATAAAGGGGTGCGGCGGAGTGTTATAATAATACTTCTAAGAAGATAATTTAATTTACTGATCTTTGCAATGAATAAAAACTTTTTTTTCTCATTTTAATTGTGAGATGTAGGGGATAAAACAATGGGCTCAAGCGTAACAACGATTGTGAGGATGGCGCAGGACCTGGCCGTATTTCATTTTGTTGTTCATATAGGGTCACTATGAGTCAGAACCTACTCGACGGCACCTAACAACAACAGGGATAAAAATGCTACATAGATTAGCCTCTGATATTAGGGTCAGTAGAGATCTTCCTCTTTAAGGAATGGTTACACAAAGTATGCAAAATTAGTTTAAATTTCACATAATTGGGATAATACTAGATTTTATCAAAGTTATAGTTTAAATTTATATAATACTAGATTTTAATAGATACTTTCATTTTGCTTTATTAGTTTGAAAACTTACTAGGAACAAGTTCAAATTTTAAAATGAAATGATTAGTCTATACATAAATTTTTTAACTGGGGGATTGAACTATTTAACTTTTTTTTTTTTAATAGTATTTTATTGTGTTTTCGGTGAAAGTTTACACAGCAGTTCAGGTTCCCATTCAACAATTTCTGCACAAACAAGTTATTCAGTGACATTGGCTACATTCTTCACAGTGGGTGAACATTCTCATTATTTCCGTTCTGGTTGTTCCGTTTGAACTCTTTAACTTTTTGATAATAATTGAGAGAGGTCTTTAAAAACTATTTAATGTGTACGTATGGACAGAGTAATGTTTAGAAAGATGAATAGGCTAAAAGTGTAGTAGTTAAAAGTATGGGCTCTGAAGCCTGTGCTTAGGCTTGAGTCCTGGCTATGCCACTACCAGCTTTGTGATCCTTGACAAATTAGACAGCTCTGCACCTGATGTTCCTCCTGGAGAATGGGGTACTAATGGTATCTAACTCAGAGGGCTGTTGTGAGAACTAAGGGAGCATCTTTGCATGCTAAGTAACTCAGTAAATTTGACTGGTATTACTATCAGAGCCGTGGTGGTACAGTGGTTAAGAGCTCAGCTGCTAACCAAAAGGTTGGCAGTTCGAATCTACCAGCCACTCCTTGGAAACCCTATGTGATAGTTCTACTCTGTCCTATAGGGTTGCTATGAGTCGAAATCGACTCCATGGCAATGGATTTTTTGGTTTGGTATTATTACTACTTTTAATATTATTTTTACCAAAGTATTTATAATGGTTAATCACTAGATAGTGCAGTTTGGACCATTATTTAGTTGTATTAAAAATTTTTTTTTTTACCAATAGGCCTGAATTATTTTGACATTCAGAAAAGAATAAAGCTATTTTGTGTAGAGAAAATTTCAAAAGTATTTAAAGGTTTTACTCTTTGTGAAAATTGAAAAATTTTGAAAATTATACCTTTGCACTGATGTTTAACATTGAAAATTGTACGGAAAAGTCTTTAGTTTAACTTTTGAGATTCTAGGGGGTTATTGTATATGAATAATGTAAGAAGGAAAATGTCCTAACACTTTTGAGAATTGTACAGTTAGATTTATGATATTCAGTATTCAGCTATTTTGATTGACTAGAGTTCATTCTATATAATCTTTGGTGATAGGCTGCCATAGAATTTTAGAACAAGGAGGGGCTCTTAGCGGTCAAAATTATAAACTTGTTTGGTTATTAACTTTTTTTTTTAACCAGCACTCCTTTGGGTTAAAATTGAGATTTTAGAGGATTATAAATATAGATGAAATACTTTTAGTATAGGACTTCTGGTTGAAATAAACATTTTATTGTTGTACTTTAAGTGAAAGTTCACAATTCAAGTTAGTCTCATACAAAAATTTATACATACATTGTTATGTTACCCTAATTGCTCTCCCTATACTATGACAGCACACTCTTCCTTTCCACCCATGATTTCCCGTGTTCATTCAACCAACTCCCAACCCTCTCTGCCTTCTCATCTCACCTCCGGACAGGAGCTGCTCATTTAGTCTCATGTATCTACTTGAGCTAAGAAGCATACTCTTCACGAATATTATTTGATGCCCGAGAGTCCAGTCTAATCTTTGTCTGAAGAGTTGGCCTTGGGAATGGTTTTAGTTCTGGGTTGACAGAGAGTCCGGGGGCCATGCTTTTTCTGTGGTTCCTCCAGTCTTAGACCATTAAGTCTGGTCTTCTTACTAGAATTTCAGTTCTGCACCCCACCTTTCTCCTGCCCCATCAGGGACTCTCTGTTGTGTTCCCTGTCAGGGCGGTCATTGGTGGTAGCCAGGCACCATCTAGTTCTTCTGGTCACAGGCTGATGCAGTCTCTGGTTTGAGATAAACATTTAAAAATAGACAGCTTTTCCTGTTTTCTCTGATAGCTACTATTTAAGGTTATAAAATAACACACTTGCTGAGGTATATTGGAGTGGAAAAGATTCAAAAGGAACCTATATTACCCTTTCTCAAAATCTTCAGAATGGAGAAGCAGATGGAGAAGGAGATACTTCTTTCCATTAGACATCATTTGGAGATCCTCACTATTCTGCTTGAACCTGACATCTTTTTCCCTTGAGATCAGACGGGAAGAATTTCTGTCCATGTGAGAGCTTGTTTAGTTGATAACTATATAAAAGCAAAACAAGGAATCAAAACATATCACTTAGTAATATCCCCTTTTTTTTTTTTTAAAAAGGTCCTGGGATCCTAGCTGCTACAAATAGGACTGAATTGGGCGTTATAGAGCCATGTTCTCCAAGTCCTAGCCCCGTGAAAAAAGGCAGTTCAATTAATTGGTCTTTCCCGGATAAAATAAAATCTCCACGAACTGTGAGGAAACTTTCCATGAAAATGAAAAAGTTGCCAGAACTTAGCCGAAAGCTGAGCGTTAAAGGAACCTTGAACTATATACACAGTCCAGATAATACTCCTTCTTTGTCTAAATGTCACTATCAAGAAATTCATCATACTGTCATCCTGCCTTCTGGGAACACAACCACAGCTGCTAAGAGGAATGTTATAAGCCGGTACCATCTTGACACCAGTGTATCTTCTCAACACAGCTATCAGAAGAAACCCTCTATGAATTCTAAGTATTCCTGCAAAGGTGGTTACCTCAGTGATGGAGATTCACCCGAACTCATAACTAAATCTAGCAAACATGGATCTGAAAACAAATTTGGAAAAGGAAAAGAAATAATTCCAAATAGTTGTAGCAAAAATGAAATAGACATTGATGCTTTTAGACATTATAGCTTTTCTGATCAACCTAAGTGTTCACAGTACATATCTGGACTCATGAGTGTCCATTTCTATGGAGCCGAGGATTTAAAGCCACCCCGGATAGACTCAAAAGATGTCTTTTGTGCAATTCAGGTAGACTCAGTAAACAAAGCAAGAACAGCTTTGCTCACATGTCGGACAACCTTTTTAGACATGGATCACACTTTCAACATAGAAATTGAAAATGCACAGCATTTGAAATTAGTAGTATTCAGTTGGGAACCTACTCCAAGGAAAAATCGAGTGTGTTGTCATGGGACTGTTGTTCTCCCTACCTTATTCAGAGTGACAAAGACACATCAGTTGGCTGTCAAACTTGAACCTAGAGGTCTTATATATGTGAAAGTGACCCTTATGGAACAGTGGGAGAATTCTCTTCATGGACTGGATACAAATCGTGAACCAGTAATATTTGGGGTTGATATTCGAAAAGTTGTAGAGAAAGAAAATGTAGGATCGATGGTGCCACTCCTGATACAGAAATGTATTATGGAAATTGAAAAGAGAGGCTGTCAGGTAGTATTTCCGTGTGTTTCTCTACTACCTCCTTTATTATTTATTTATAGTGAGTTTTGGAGGAAGGAATTCAAGGTAAAAAACAAAAAAACCTAAACATTTTCCCATTCTTTTTATTTTATTTCATTAATGTTTTGGATATAATTTATAATCTATGTTGTCAGTGATTAAGAGCATGCTATATGGTTCCATAGTTTATATTGTGATACAGAACTACATGAGCCTTATACCTGTAGGTCAAGGTTGTTTTACAGTGGCATTCCTAGGACAAGCCAGAGCTGATAACATAGACGAATTCATTTAAGGAGCGCTTCTGCAGAGTTTGCCATTCCTATGGTAGAAAGTTTCAATAGTGAGTATTGCAGCCCTCCTTAACTCCTAAAATTAACTCCCTGTCCTTATTCGACACTACCCCTTAGTTCCACTCTTTAGAAGGCGTTAGCTTATTCTCTTACCTTTGGGATAGCATGGAGGTTGAGGAGAGGCCCTACTAATAACACATCTCATTCTCTTTTCCTTTTAAATAAGAAGGCAAAGGGAAACCCACTAAAACAAACAAAAAATCTGTTATTCATAGCAAGATAGGTAAAGGATAGCCAGTTAGTAGACTTTATTTTCATTAATACATGTGGACTCTGATAATGAGAAATAGCATTTTACTGAGGGTATTATTCTGAAATACGAGTAATTGTTTATATCATTTTGTGATACAAATTAGACCTAAAAATCATTACAGTCAGATATTTCTGCTGTAGCAGTTTTAGAATTTACAACATTGGTTAAAAAGATAAAAGACATTGAGAATAAATGTCTGAAATATGATTTCTTTATATGTAAAAAGGAATTTAAAATAGCTTACTTTGAAATTAACATGGAAACTCTAGAAACAGCTTAGATTAGTGTTCTGCATTAAGATGTAGAACACCTGGACTCTGGTTTCTTCTCCATTATTAATTAGCTGTGTGATGTTGGGCAAGTCACTTAATCTCTTTGGTTCTTACTTGCTTATGTCTATAAAAATAGATACAGTCGCTTCCTGACACTAAGAGGTAGCACATCTGAACTTTTGAAACCTCTTCTAACAGATATATGATCCTATCAAGCCCAGTTTATGTTGCCTTTGTGGAAGTGAGGCCTTTTAGTTTCAAGTCCAACTTTTGACCAAATCTGGTTACAGTTTCTCTGTGGTTTTCCTCCATTTTTCTCAGGCAGCCTGTAAAAGTGCAGAGATTAGGCAGGCTTTATAGCCAACTGTTAAACAGAAACTTTTATAATTGAATATTAAAATAAGTAACTCAAATAGAACTGTACTTTTATGGCTTATTTTCTGAAATAGTTTATAAAGAGCAAGTGTATAAGACTATTATAACTTATTTCAAATGCCAAGACATATTTTTAGCCATGCTTTTTATCTCTATACTTAAGGTTAAAAAGATTTATTTTAATTAATGAAGAATTATTTCCTGTGAACTAAAAAGTAACTTTTACGTTGTGCATTTGGAACTGCATTTTTTTTTTTTTAGAATCCCCTGGGGAGCTTTTTATTGCTGTTGAAAATATACACAGCAAAACATACACCAGTTCAACAATTCTACATGTACAATACAATGACATTGATTACATTCTTCAAATTGTGCAACCATTCTCACTCTCCTTTTCTAATTTGTTCCTCCCCTGTTGACATAAACTCACTGCCCCCTAAGTTTCCTATCTAATCTTTTGAGTTGCTGTTGTCAATTTGATCCCAAGAGCACAATGCTCATGGCAGACATTCTTTACTAGTTAAGATAGACTGTTGTTTGGTTTAAAGAAGGCTTCAGGGAATATTGTTGATTCATGATTTCAGGCTTAAAGATTGTCTCAGGGCAGTAGTTTCAGGGGTTCATCCACCTGGAGAGCTTTTAAAAATCCCAGAACAATTAAATCAGAATTTTTAGGGATAAGATCCAGGTGTCAGTTTTTTGTGTTTTTTTTTTTTTAAATTGTGCTTTAATGAAAGTTTACAATTCAAGTTAGTCTCTCATACAAAAATTTATGCATACATTGTTATGTGACCCTAGTTGCTCTCCCTATACTGTGACAGCACACTCCTCCTTTCTACCCCTGATTTCCCATGTCCATTTAACCAGCTCCTGACCTTCTCTGCCTTCTCATCTCACCTCTGGACAGGAGCTCCCCATTTAGTCTCATGTATCTACTTGAGCTAAGAAGCACACTCTTCACGAGTATCATTTTATGTCCCATAGTCCGGTCTGATCTTTGTCTGAAGAGTTGGCCTCGGGAATGATTTTAGTTTTGGGCTAACAGAGAGTCCAGGGGCCATGTCTTCCGGGGTCCCTCCAGTCTCAATTAAGCCATTAAGTCTAGTCTTTTTACTGGAATTTCAGTTCTGCACCCCACTTTTCTCTTGCTCTGTCAGGGACTCTTGGGACTGCACTTTTTAAAGACCTTTTTTTTGTGTTGTTTCTTTTGCTTCCCCCCACCCCCCCACACACAGACGTGGGTTTATTGTGCCTGCATTTTACAGACTGGACTACTCTTTAAAAGGAGCCCTGGTGGTGCAATGGTTAAGTGTTCGGCTGCTAACCGAAAAGTTGGTAGGTGGAACCCACTCAGCCACTCTACAGGAGAAAGACCTGGCGATCTGCTCCTGTAAAAGATTACAGCCAAGAAAACCCTATGGGGCAGTTCTACCCTATCACATGGGGTAGCTATGAGTCGGGATCAACCTGATGGCAGCAAACGATAATACTGTTTAAATTTTGTTTACCTTTAAAAATTTTTCCTTGCTTTTTCACTGTGCAAATCAGATTTTGATAGATTCATACAAAAATAACTTGTGGCATGGACCTTGCATCTTCCAAAAGCTTTGAATACTACTACCACCCATCCTCTGCTTCCAGTGGGAAAAAATTACTTCAGAGATCATACTCATGGTTCATCTGATAGAGGCATCAAGCATGTACTGCACGTGCTTGATTCAAGAAGTCAGCCTCTGAAACTAGGGATATATTCTAAAAATCCTTTCCTTGAAATAACCTGTATTAGATCTTCCTTTTGTTTATTCTTATCTTTTTAAAATTTATCTTTGTAATTTGAGCTTTTTAGGATAATATGTTCCATTAATATATTACCTACTACTGAAGTAGTAAGCACTTTAATTTGTTCTGGACTCATCTCCTTCTCAAGTTCAAGGGGAAACATCTTTTTTCTATAGTATTACGGGATTTGAAAACACTTAAGTATCACTCTTTTGAAGGTCTCTAATCAATTTAGTTTCTTCTAATGTGGTAGCATTTCCTTTGATCCTGTTTAATGCTTAAGCTTCATTTTCTGGACCATCTCCAGTTTTACTATGTCTTTCTTGAGATGACGTGGCCAGAATAGCACATGATATTCTCAATGCACCATGAATTTGAATAAGAGGAGAAAATTTGAATTTTCTTCCCAGTACATTCCTTGGCTTCCCATATTATGTTAATCCTTTGGAATGCAGCAGCACCTTGCATTACCATCTCTTAGAAATAGTTTTAGGTTCTTTACTGTTTTTCAATTAATACTTAATAGCTTATCTCAAATATTTTGGATAACATTTCCTTGTTTCTGTTACTGACATTTTCCTGTATTGAGACCTACCTGCCACTTATCTAAATTCCTACAAAGTCTTGTAACATTTTTTTGTACTCTATTCTACCTGTTTCTTATTTAATGACCCAGAAGAGCTTAGTGTCATAAGTAAACCTAGAAATTTCATTGTGTGCTCTGTCCTCTAGATCATTTATAACATTATAAAGTGATTTTTAAATTCAAATCCTTGGGGATCCCTATTGTTTGTTTTTACTTTATTCCTGTTTTGAAATAATTTCTTTATGTGTAATTTTTCCTTCAATTCAAGATGTTTGAGCGTCCTAAGTAGTCTTTGATGTGGAAGTATTGATGACAACCACTTATTCTCCTTAATTTTCTTGAAGGTTTATTCTTCTAAAGAATTTTGACAGATTAGTCATGCATGTTTTCTCTTTACAGAGACCATGTTAATTTCTTATCCATGAATTTATATTAAACTTCTTAAGACTTCAAACCAGTATGAACTGTTTAAAAAACAAATCTATTCAATGTAGATTTTGGGGGGGGTGGTCTGTACATCTTATATAAATTTTGAACTAGAGGTTTTATTTTACCTTCAATATATTATTTAATTAAATTTCCTTCATTACTTTATAAACAATTAATTTGACAAGTTAAAAAAAAGCCCTAGGTTTGCTTAATTTCTTCCTCAGGATCTATTTTTTTCTAAAATACTAGCTTTCCATACATAAATAGTATACTAGAATCTTATTTCAATTATATGTGTATTTTATAGATAAAGAAACTGAATTTTAAAGAGATTAAGTAACTTGCCCAAATTCACCAGACGAGAAGTGGTAGGGTGGGGCTTTAAGACCCTGAAACCCTTGTTTAACCACTATGCTGTACTATTTCAGTCTAGAACAAAAGATGTTAAAGGACACATTCTTGGGACATGGAGATATTGGTTGAGCATATAAAGCAAAAGGGAAGGAATCTTTACTTGAGATAGCCAGCATATAGAAATAGTATATTGTTTGAATTTAAATGAAGAAGGTTTTTGTTAAACTAATATAGTCTACAGTGAGATTTCAAAAGCTGTGTTTGAGGTATTTTTAATTAAATGCCATCAAAACATATTGGATTGACAACTTCATGTGATTTATACATGCTGTACTATTATATTTTCTCTTTATCTATTTACCATAATGTGGCCATAATTTTATTTCTAGGTAGTAGGCCTGTATCGATTATGTGGTTCGGCAGCAGTCAAGAAAGAACTTCGAGAGGCTTTTGAGAGGGATAGCAAAGCAGTTGGTCTGTGTGAAAACCAGTACCCAGATATAAATGTAATAACAGGTAATAAATAGATTTTATTTTATGTACTCATTTTGGAAAGTCTACATCTGCAGGAAAGAGAACTAAAATACCATTTTGTAACCTAAATTAATTTGATTTTATTCTGTAATCTTACTTTCCTCTTTCACGAATACTACTGTATTACTTTCTGTGGGGACATGCTAAGATATCTTCCCTGCCTTCAAACAGCCAACAAAGGTTAGAGGGCAGTAGTACCTATACTGAATAAGCTGTGGTAGCCAGCAGAAAGAAAGGGTACCTTCACAGGGGTATAAATAAAATGCCATGGGAGATCAGTTGACTGGAGCTTAGATAATGTAAAGGGTGTTGACTATCTTGTTAGATAATTTACATTTATTTAGTAGGCAGAGAGGATCCATTAAAGATTTTTGAGCAGGGGAGCAAAATGGTCAGATATAGTCTTCAGAAATATTTATCTGGCAACTGTACATGATGGATTGAAATTGGAAAAGACCAGGGGGAAAATCAGTTAGGAACCTTTGACAGTAGTCCCAGGAAAGAGGTAATGAGTACTGAAGGAGGTTTGTGGCAGCAGAAGTAGGAAAGAGTAGAATTGAAAGGGTGTGAAGAAAGAGTGGCCCAGACAAAAATGACTGAGTTTAAGACCTGGTTGATTGGGAGAATAATGCCATGACCATTAGCAGAAATAAGAAAGCTGGGAAGAGAGCTACTGTCTTTAGTGGGAAAATGTAGATTATGAATTGAGTTTTGAATACATTGAATTTGAGGTGCGAGTAGGAGACATAAGTCAATGTGTCAAACAAAATTGAAAGTGCTCATCTGTCCTTAAGGAGAGGATGTGGTGAAATTTGAGGTGTCTTTTCTTCACCCAGGTGATACTGTAATAGCACTGAAAATAAACTTCTAGTGCGCCTGAGAAATGGAGATGGAAAATGGCAATTTAAGGGTCCTTGGCCTCTAGGAGGTCCCTAGTGGCATAAGCGGTTTGTTTGTGCTTGACTACTAACCAAAAGAAAGTTTGGTGGTTAGAACCCACCCAGTGGTACCATGGAAGAAAGACCTAGCAGTCTGCTTCCATAAAGACTACAGCCAAGAAAACCCTATGGAGCTCAGTTCTACACTGTAACATATTGGGTCGCCATGAGTTGGAATCAAAGGCAGCAGGGTTTTTGGTTTTGGCCTGTAGGTATAATGAAACCATGCAATTATCTGTAAAGTTTGAAAAGACAAGAACTTTAGGGAATCTTCAAACTTTGGAGACAAGCAAAAGAAAGGAGAAACAGCTAAAGACGTTGAGAGGGAAGGAGTTAGAAAGGTTGGGAAGCAAGAGACAACAGAGTTTCAGGAGAGATGTGATGTAGCTTCATTTTATGGAGAGATCATGTAAGATGAGAACAGAGAAAAAGTCTTTGAATTTGACCATTAGGAGATTGTTTATAAACTTATTGATATCTTTAGGGGCTATTGGGTTAGGGTTCTGTGCTTCTTCTTGTTTTACTTTTTATTATCAAAGTATTCAAGCATATGTGTAAGTAGAGAGAACACTATTATAAACCTCCATTGTTCATCATCTGGCAAAGATTACAGCCTTGGAAACCCTGAGGGGTACTTCTGCTCATATACAGACGCTGTGAATTGGAATCAACTCATTGGCAGTGGGTTTGTTTTTTTTCGTTAACCCTGGATTATTTTGAAGCAAATCTCAGATTTCATATCATTTCATCTATAAAGCTTAAGTATATATCTCTAGATGTTTGATGTATTTTGATAATTCTTTCTCTTCTCTTTACTGTCAACTGTCATTTTTTCTTGTTATAATGATGTTTATCTCTTCTAATTTGCTTTCTTATTTTACACACAATTATCTGGGTGAGAATTTGAGGAAGGTTCAATTTGTACATTTTAGACATTTTTGTTGGTTGAAATCCATAAAGCTTACTTTTAGGATTAAAGCTTTCCAAATAGTTGAGGTTCTCAATCTCTGAACACTGATTGACTGTATTTTCATGGAGCCCTGGTGGTACAGTGGTTAAGAGTTAAGCTGCTAACCAAAAGGTCAGCCATTCGAATCCACCAGCTGCTGGAGCATTTAATATATACTTGTGGATAACCAAAAGTTTTATCCCAACCATTTTAATTCTAAGGGAAAAGAAACCAAGGCACTTTTTCTTTCATATAAATTTTAGCAAATCAGAAAGAATGTTTACTTTTATTTTTTATAAAGGAAGAAAGGCTTCTAATTTCTATTTAAAAAAGATGTTTTTCCCTTGTTAGTGTGTAATTAACAAAATCAGCAAAGGACCTATTTTATGAATACATTAAAGAGAAATTTTATAAATAGCAATTCTTAGGAAAGTATACTCTATAACTAAATGAAAGTAGATTTTTATCTTGGTGAAGCCTTGTCTTAGAAATAAAAATGTCAAACGTACAAATTACAAAGATGAAATGATGTGATTTTGATTTATTATTTGCTATTAAGAGAGAGTCCTTAGTTTTGGAAATTAGCAGCATGTGCAGGATATATGAACAATAGGTCAATAAATGTTAGATTTATAACTTTTTTTTTATTATAATTTATAATTGGGTATTTCTTGGCTCCCTACTCTTTTTTACTGTTCCATTTCAGTAATGAGTAATGGAAAGAACCTAGAGCTATTTTCTCTTTTGATAAAAAGCCAGCAAAATGATTTAAGATTTGTCTGAGAAATATCTTTGGAATTGCAATAAATTATACGCAGGGTCTCATAGTGGCTCAAAATAAAGGGTATTGCTGATTTGGGACATTGGCCAGTAATGGTGTTACCTCATGTGTTTGTTCCACTGGAACTCACATTTCTGAGTAAACCTTGAAATATAACTAACGGTCTAGTAAGTCTAAAAATGAGAAACAAATGAAGTGAATTATGAAGTTTACTCACAGTTTAATGTGGTTTTAGTAGTTAGTTTGTCTGGAGCACAGAACAGACTGTGGTAATCTATGAATACTATTCTGCAACAACAACAGCAAGAAAAAACAGTTGCCATCAAGTGGATCCTGATTCGTGATGACCCCATGTGTGTCAGAGTAGAACTGCTCCATAAGGTTTTCAATGGCTGATTTTTCAGAAGTAGATTTCCAGGCCTTTCTTCCGAGGCACATTTGGGTGGACTTGAACCACAAACCTTCCAGTTAGCAGCCAAGCGTGTTAGCCATTTGAACCACCCAGACACTCCAAAGCATCATGCTAGAATCCCAGGAATGTAGAGTGCTAGATTTAAAACTCCAGTCCTGATTTGAAGAAAATAAAACAAAACAAATAATCTTTCAGTAGTTACGCTTTAAATATGCAACATAAGTGCATAATTTTTTAAAGTGTTTTTTTTTACTAAATACTGTACACAGGAATTTAAAAATTCCAGTGATTCTCTCTGAATATAATGTGCAGTTTGGTTTAATCAGTATTTGTTAATAATAATGCCCCCTTATTTGCTCTCAAATTATAGTGAAGTAAATGATCTTGGGTTAATTTAACATTCCATTTATATTAACAACTGTTTAGTATATTAATTACATAAAGGATAATGATATTTGAAATATGAGTTTTATTAAGCTGTAAAATTATCTTTTCTGGAGATCTTTTAGGTTTTTATTTAATATAATTGCATTATAGGGCAAGTCTCAAACTACCAGGGCAAATTGAGTTTTGTAAGAACTAACAAGTCTTGCTTTGTTAAGAAACAAATATGGGATCCCTTTTTTTAATCACGCCCTGGAGGGTTAGTAGTGTCTTTATTTGGCAACTGCAGAAAATTGGATTTCCGCTTTCTAATTGTAACCCAATTGTCCCTCTACACTGAATGTTGCTATTGATTTTAGATAGATTTAGACTGAAAAATCTAACAATGGGAGTAAAGATCACATGATATAAATTAAGAAATGTGAATAAACAATTATTGCATGCCCACTGTGTACTAAATACTTTATCATATCATCACTATTAAAGCTTACAGGTATTGATTACTTGTGATATGCCAGGCATTTTATCTGTCCTTCATATATGTCAAGGAAGAAGTTTGATCAGTATTCTCTTGGCTCCCTTGTGCTATTTCTAGATTATTACCTTTCTACTGAGTAGAAACTTATGTTGTCCTGAGACTTATGCCACATGCCTACATACATACCACCTGTATGTACCCTTTTTATTTAATGTCGTCTACAGAACTCTTGGGCACTCCCATTCATTCATTGAAGAGTTTGATATCTCACCTGTGGTTATATTTTCATCATAAGTTCTGTCATCATCCTAGGTGACATTAACATGCACATAACCAATCCAGAATCTTAGACTCTCAGTTCCTGTCATCTCCAGTGACCTTTCATATCAACTCGACTTCAGTGACCTATTCCTAAAATTATAACTTGGTTCTTGTCATCATCCCGAATTGCTCGGCCTCTGAAACTTTGAATTTATTTAGATCTGTAACTGTAGTTTTCTATTTGTCAGGTGCTCTCTTATTCCTCCTTTTCCTGTTTTTCACCTCATTAGCCATTCTTAAATTTATTTTTTCTCTATCAGTTCCCTTTGGTCTGAATTTCCTGCTGTAGTCGTATTAGATTTCAGGGTTCATTGTTTTAGCCACTTTCATGCAAATGTCCTTAATTTCCTTGCCTGATTGCCCCTCTATGCCATCCATCTGGCAAAACCTCCACTGCAGAATGTCAGTTGTCAGTCTTAGTTTTTTTCCCCTCACAACTTTATTGAGGTATAATTACCATATAATGAACTACATATATTTAAAATATACAATTGGATAAGTCTTGACATATGTATACATCCTGGAACCATTACCACAGTCAAGATAATGAACATAACAATCACCCCAAAAGTTTCTTCATGCCCATTTATAATGCTTCCCTCCCACCCGTCTCTCCCCACTGTCCCCTGTCCCGAGGCAACCATTGATCTGTTTTCTGCCATTATAGATTAGTTTTTATATATAAGTATATGATATATAAAATATACATATAGGTTTGTTGTTAGTTGCCATTGAGTTGATTCTGACTCATGGCCTCCCCATGTGTGCAGAGTAGAACTGTGCCCCAGAGGGTTTCCAAGGCTGTAGATCTTTATGGAAGCAGACTTCCACATCTTTCTCTTGCGGAGCTGCTGGTGGGCTCAAACCACTGACCTTTCGGTTAGCAGCCAAGCACTTAACCACCGCACCACCAGGGATCCTAAATATATACATAATTATTAGATTTTTATATAAATGGAATCATATAGTATATACTCTTTTATATTGTCTGGTTACTTTTACTAGATAGTTGTTTTGAAATTCATCCGTGTTATTATGTGTATCAATAGTCCATTCCTTTTTATTGCTAAATAGTATTCCACTGTTATCAATGTACTGCCATTGGTTTATCCATTGATTTGTTGATAGACATTTACATTGTTTCCACTTTGGACTATTACAAAAGCTGCTATGATCATACATGTAAAAATGTATCAGTCTTTGTATGGGCATATACTTTCACTTCTCTTGGGTAAATACCTAGGAGTGGAATGGCTGGGTCATACACACACTAGGTATGTGCTTACCTTCTTAAGAAATTGCCAAACTTTTTCCAGTTTTACATTCCCACCAGCAATATGTGAGAATTACAGTTGATACACATGGTATGGCCAATCTTTTAATTTTAGCCATTCTGATAGATATATGGTGGTATCTCATTGTGACTTTAATTTTGCATTACCTAGCAAGTAATAATAGTGAGCCTCTTTTCCAATACTTATTTACCACCTGTGTATTTTCACTTGTGAAATATCTATTCAAATTTTTTGCTTATTTTAAAAATTAGAGTGTTGGTTTTCTTATTATTGAGGTTTGAAAGTTCTTTATATATTGTGGATACAAATCCTTTATCAGACATGTGATTTGCAAATATTTTCTCCCAGGCTCTAGCTTGTCATTTCATTTTTTTACTCCCTGTCTTTTGAAGAACAGAAGTTAATTTTATCAGTTTTTTTCTTTTGTGGACAGTGCTTTTGATGTTGTATTTAAGAACTCTTTCCCTAACCTAAGGACACAAATATTTTCTCCCATGTTTTCTTTAGAGGTTTTATGGTTTTACATTTAGGCCTCTGATCCATTTTGAGTTAATTTTTGTGTATGGTATGAGGTATGGATTGATGTTTATTTTTTACATATGGCTATCCAATTGTTCCAGCATCGTTTGATGAAAAGACTCTTTTTCTCTACTAAATTGCATTGACACTTTTGTCAAAAACAAATCGACCATATATATGTGTATCTCCTTTTGGACTCTATTTTGTTTCATTGATCTTTGTATCTATTCTATGCCAAAATCTCGGTGTCTTGATTACTATAGCTTTACAGTGAGTCTTGAATTTAAGTACTGTAATTCTCCAACGTTTTTTTTTTTCTCAAAATTATTTTAGCTATTCTAGGTCATTTGCATTTCCATATGAATTGTAGAATCACTTCGTCAATTTCTCCAAAATCTCTCTTGGCTTTTATTAAGATTACATTGAATTACAAATGTACTTACCCTTTGATTTATCAGTCCTGCTTTGGGAATTTATCCTACAGACATATCTATATACATGCAGAGCGATGATGTGCAAAGTTATTTATTGTAGCGTGGTTTGGAGTAACGGAAGATTAGAAACAATCTAAGAGTCCAACTGTAGGGGATTGAATTAAACAAAACTGTGGGACATCCATACAATGGAGTACTATGATGTGGCTGTACAAAAGATTGAGGAAGCTCTCTATGTACTGAAATGAAAAGATTTCTAGGATATGATGTTAAATGAAAGAGCAAGAAACAAGTATGACATATATACTATCTTTTATGTAGGAATTTACATGAACAAACACTGGGAGGATGCATAAGAAAATAATGAAATAATGCCCCTTTTATTTATAAAGAACTAGGGTGGTGGGGGACAAGGTGGACGAAATCAGAGGTGACACTGAGAGTTTAAGTGTTCAACTGCTAACCGAAGGTCCGTAGTTTGAACCTACCAGTGGCTCTTCAGTAGAAAGATGTGGTAGTCTGCTTGCATAAAGATTTCAGCCTAGGAAATCCTATGGAGCAGTTCTACTCTGTCCTCTAGGGTTGCTATGAGTTGGAATCTACTTGATGGCACACAACAACAACCACTGTTAAAATTTTCTAAATTATCAGGTGGGAAGCTACTATATGATCATGTTTAAGTTCAGTCTATAGCTAATCTGAGAGCACGTTCTCAGTCAGTGTTGAATATGTTTAGGTTTTTGGCATTGGAACTGTTTGGCCTTGTGATCACATTCCAGCCTTTAGCTAGTACCTTATATATATGAGGTATATTGCTTATATGAAACAACCATTACTCTTTCTCATTTCCTTTACTGTAGGTAATATCTGTTCGATCCTAAGCACTTGGGCTGTGTTTGCAATTGATTTCCCTCACACCTTTTGTATTGACAGGTCTGATGTTTACTGTTCTTGGCTTTTGGTTTTAGAAATGATTTTTTTTTTCTTTCGTAGAAGAGTGTAGTATTAGAGATTATCCAGCTGTCTAGTATAAACACATCTCCGATATTAAAGAGGAAGTATATAACTTTATTTATTTGCAAGGGCTTTGGACCATTGGTATTCTTTCAGTATTAAAGTCTAGAAACTCAAAATTCTTATTATTAGGATTATTTGCAGTTAATATTAATGTGCCTTGTTTACTTAACTTTTGTTTTATACCCATTTAGAGGAGCTTTTTCTTGGAGGGGGAAGTAACATGGTATATGTATCAAGAACAGCTTACTTTATGAGTAACAAACCTAATGTGTATGGTAATTTAAGATTATACATATGCATTTTTAGCATGCTTTCAAAACAAAAAGCAACTTATAGGAGTACAAAATGCTAGTGTTTTGTTTTAATACTTTCTTTTCATGTTATTGCTTGTATGGTTTTCCGAATAGTAAAACAGTTGGCCACAATAATACTTAAATTAAAAAAAAAAATTACCGTAGTTCTTGATTTCACTCTGAAGACAAATAGCCAACTCTTTCTAGTTTGTTTTTTTAAAGGTGTTCTTAAGGATTATTTAAGAGAACTTCCTTCTCCTCTGATAACAAAGCAACTTTATGAGGCCGTATTAGCTGTAATAGCAAAAAATCCTTTGAAAATGTCGTTAAATGGTTGTGAGAATAATACAAGTGACTCCAAGTATGCTGTTGACCTGCTGGATTGTCTGCCTGATGTTGAGAAGGTAAGCATGATTGGTGTGCATTTTTTCTGCAAGTCAGCTAATAAACTATACTTAACTCCCAAGTTACAAATAGTATTTTACGTGTTTGACATTTGTGGCATTCATAGGGTTAAGCTCTGCCTTTATAGCTTTTTAAACAGAATACCTCTAAAAACTGCTTCTTAAACAGATTAAATCTAGAAAGCAATTTTTTTTTATATGATTTTAACCTAGGTAAGAATACTACTCCCTATAAGTTTTATTTTGTTATTATTATTTGTTTTTATTTTTATTATTTAAATTTATACTTATTATCATTTACTTATTTTTATTAAAATAGTATACACTTATTAAAAAGTTGGGAAGATATAGAAAAGAAGAATGGAAAATAACAACGATCAATATCCAGAGGCAATTATGATGAATATTTTGGTGTATTTCCTTAGTATTTTAAAAATATGATTGTGAACATTTTTTACATACAATTTTTAACCATTTTGGGGGGTTGGTTTTTAAAACTTGACATTACAGCGTAAGTATTTTAAATTGATAAAACTGTTCGTGTACATGGCTTAGCTTCAAGACTTAAGCAGCCTCCCCTTTGCCCCATTTCCTTCCTCCTTACGTTTTCTGATTACCCTCCTCCCCACACTGTACATCTGGGAACCAGCATTCTCAGGTATGCCTGCAGGAGGTACAGAAGAAGGATGGCTGGGTCTGCAGAACAAGCATTAGCTTCACTTTAGCTGTTGTTCCTTAGAACAAAAAGAAAAAATAAGAGAAAGAGATGCAGCCGGGCTTGTCCAGAAGAGGCCAACTTTGCCTGGATTTGCTAACCATATAGAGGCAGAAAGTGCAAAAATGAGTGGGTAGAAACTTTAAGTAAGCCCAGTAACTTTATCCACTAGTTTGCTGTGATCCCCTGAGTGTCCTGGCCTCTGTCCAATTAGATTAGCAATTGCTTCTCCTTTGGATTGAAAGAAGGGAACAGCTACAAAGAAATGAGTAGAAGCAGGAGGGTGGAGTGAAGGGGTAAAAATATTCCCTTGCCAGCGCTTGGTAAAATTGTAAGTACCACTTTAAGATAATGAAAACGAGCGTCAGGCAATTTAAATCACTTGTCCAAGGTTATATAGCTTGTGAATGTTGTAGCTGGCCACGTGAATTTAGTCTGATTCTAAAGCCCACATTGTGAACAGCCTTTCTAAAAGTATGCATAATATGCCATTGAGTGGATCTGACATGATTTATCACAATGCCCCTTGGTGTTATATTTAGGTTTTGAACTTTTTGTTTATATTTGTACATAGAGATTTCTTTTCATTTAGAATTATTTATTTAGAATAGAACCTCAGAAGTGGAATAGCTGGTTTAAATGCTCTTAATGCATGTTTTCAGATTATGCTTCAAAAGAGACATAGCAATTACATTTTTGGCTCATCTTACTTAGCAGACTAAAAAAAAAAAAGCATCTTATTCTAAATTTCATTTTGTTGTTTGCGTTTGAGATCGAACCTAATAATTTAACCATTTGTGGTTGTGTATGTGTGTGTTTGAACGTGAATGTTTCACAGTTATTATGCACTGACAATAGCCTTAATAGGTCAATGTATATGGAGCCCCACTCCTGTTAGGAAATGTATAGTGAAAAAGAGGCAGGGGCAAATATTTATTATTTGCATTCTTTTATGATTCATGTATTTGACTTGTTTTGATTTCAAAATACCAATTATTATCTTGTCTCGCATTCATTCTGTCTTCATTCCTCCCCTTCACAGTCAAACATTGAAAGAATGTTTATCTTCACTGTCATCACTTCTTCATACTCATTTACTACTCAACCCGTTGCAGTCTGGCTTCCTACCTCATCTCTCTGAGCTTGTTCTTGCCAAAGTTATAATAACTTTCTAATCGCCAAATCTAATTGTCCTTTTTGGCACCAGAAATAATATGCCATCTTGATTTCTTCTTTATTTATAAGATTTTTAACTTACAGTTTTTGACATTTCTTCAGTGTACTTTATAAAGAAGAAATTACACACTAATTTTATTATTAAATGATTGGTCATATGACACTGCCTCAAAAAAACGTTACCCCTTCCCATAATTGCTTAAACTAAATAAAATACTACTGACCATTCCACTTCTTGGGCCTTTACTAGTTTCTTCAAGGATTTTTTAAAAATTTGTTTTCAATAAATTTTTCTTTTATTTCTAACTATACCCTTTTTCTCTTTTGTATGGTTCATCTGCATAAAATGTTTATTAGTTAAGAAGCACATTGGCCTTTTTATAAGTCTTTCACAGTTTGGACCATGATAGAACTTGGCCATGTTTTGAAATGGTTAGCTTCCTAGATTTAAGTATGGTAATATGCTTCTTAAGCCTACAGGATTTACCTGTACTTAAAAATGAATGTTCTTTTCCTAATCCTCTGTCTATCACAGCCTTTGCTGTTGTCATTTTAGAGAAGGGAAGAGAATAGAGTTGATGATGCATTTTCCTAGGATCTCCAGCTGAAATTTCAATACATTTCTGAGTATTTTATAGAGTGTATTTTTTAACCATTTAATGGGTTAAATTATGTCATCGGAATCTACGGACCCTGTGTAATGTTTCTATAAGAAAAGAAGTTACAAGTTCCAGACATCTAAGTTACAAGCAAACTTTTGAAGCAACCCTCTAAAAGTGATAAGATGCCTGCCTATATTATCTGCTATATATTGTTTCCTTGAATTTGCCCATGTATGACTATATTAAGTGAAATTTAATTTAATTTAGGCGACCCTAAAGATGTTGTTGGATCATTTGAAATTGGTGGCTTCTTATCATGAAGTGAATAAGATGACCTGCCAGAATTTGGCTGTGTGCTTTGGACCAGTATTATTAAGTCAGAGGCAAGAGACTTCCACCTGTAACAACAGAGTCTTTACTGACTCAGAAGAACTTGCAAGTGCTCTGGATTTTAAAAAACATATTGAAGTTCTTCATTACCTACTCCAACTCTGGCCAGGTAATGAACCTATGGAAATATTTTTCTGTTTCAATGTTAGGGTGTTTAAATTAGCTAATCATTAAATATGCCCGTATATGATTGAAGAAAATCTAGATTTTTTTTTCATATAGTTATGAATTGATACCTGCCTTTTAGATTGCTCCATTTAAATTTCCTGCCTTTGCTGATATTATTATAGACATATAGACCAATGTACACATTTTGGATTTGATCAGATCTTGATTTGAATCCTGGTTGTGCCACTTGTTAGCAGTCTGACCTTGAACAAGTTCGTTAACATCATAGAGCCTTGATATCATCTTCGTCATATGGTTTTAATGATATATTTATAGAGTTTATATGAGGATGAAATGAAAAAGTATGTATATAAGGTGCTCAGCATAGCTCTTGACACATAATATCAAAACCAAAAACCAAATCTGTTGCCATCGAGTTGATTCCAACTCACAGTGACCCTATAGGACAGGGTAGAACTGTCCCATAGGGTTTCCAAGGAGCGGCTGATGGATTTGAACTGCCGACCTTTGGCTAAGCAGCCGAGCTCTTAACTACTACACCACCAGGGCTCCTGACACATAATAGGTACTCAATAAATATTAATTTCTTTACTCTTCTCATTTTTAGTTCAACTTACATGAAGCAGAATTCATTTTTTCAAATCAGTTCTTACTGACATATATTATATTCATGATCATTCAAATTATCCAGACTTGAACTGACAATTATCTTTTATCTTCACATCTTTCTTATCCATTCCTTATTCTGGTCAGTAAGGAAAAGTTGACAGTTATTTTCCTAAAATATCTCATATATAGTTTTAGAGCTAAAAGTAGTATGTATTCAATTAGATGTTTTGTAAAGCATCCTGTACTTAAGTCCCTGAATTTTCTTATCCTGTGGTAATTCTTGCTTTCCTCCCACTACCCTGTATAGTACCAATGGTGAAAGTACTTAGATGCTTAGTGTAGAGAATAGTGGTAAAAGTTCATGGGCCCCACATTCAGACCTGGATTCAGATCCTAGCTGGGGTACTTAGCAGCAGTGTAGCCTCAGACTACAAGCTAATGCTCAGAGCATTAACTTCTCTAAGCCTCAGTTCTTTTCTCTGTCAATGGTGCCTACCTCATAGGGTTGTTGTGAAGATCAAGATAAAGCATCTAAGGGAATGAGCAAAGCTCAGCACAAAGTATGCCCTCAATAAATGTTCTATTGATGTATATGAGAAGTATAGTCAAAAGTACAAGGGAATGCTTGTGAGAGTCTTAAATCTAATTTTTAAAGGTAGATTAAAAATAAAGCTAATAAAAGTTTCCAACCTAAACCTGGAAAGTTAAAGTTTTTACTTTTTTTTAAAACACAGGTTTTAAAACTTAGTTTATTTTTTAACTGAATTGGAATGTATTTATTAATTATTTAAAAACCTGAATCGAGATTGTCTGGGTACTTGGGCTGATTACTGCATGTGGTACCCAATATAAGGGATCTCAGGTTAAATTTTAAAATGTGTGATTCCTAGCATTTTCTAGAACTGCTTTAATTCTAATAAACATCAGGAATTTGGAAGAGGCGCCATCTCATCATTGCAATTACAAATGAAAACTGGTTTTCCTGGAGATACTAAGTTTATTTCAGTACCTGAATTCCTTGTCATTAAATTCTGTATCAGAGGTTAATGTCACTTCATTATTTTGCACTAGCCTCCTTAGTTCTATGTTTGTGATCAAAAGCTTAATTAATATATGTTTTATAGCAAAAGCAGGTTCAGATTTCATATTTTGCTGTATTTTAATGACAACCTTTAACAACTGTCTCCTAGAATTCAGTCCTTCATCCCAAAGATTTTTGTTGTTAGTTTTAAAAAAATAACTGCCCCTTTTTCTATAACCTGTTATTTTTCTTTAGTTGTAGCATCTCAGACAAAGGACAGAACAGGGCTGAAGGATGAGAGGAAACAACAGTGAGTTTCGCCCTCTAAATCACTTGTAGTGCAGTTACTGGGCTTTAGAAAATCGATGGTGACATGGAGGATGTAGTGAGGACTGGGCCATATGTAGCATATTAACTTGGTGAATGCCTATCTCCATGCATTTAGTAGAAGGTCTTTGGCTCTCTTGCTGTGCATATCTTCTTTTTCTTTTTGGACTTTTTCCCTCTCCATAGGTAAAAAGAGTTGATTTTCCCCCTATTCATTTTGTTTTATTGTGGTATACTGTATTGTTGTTGTTGGGTGCTGTTGAGTCGATTCCAACTCATAGCAACCCCATGTAATGGAGGAGAACTGCCCCATAAGATTTTCTTGGCTGTAATCTTTATGAAAGCAGGTTGCTGGGTCTTTTCTCTCAAAGAACCACTGGGTGGGTTCAAACTGCCAACCTTTCAGTTAGCAGCCTAGTCTTAGCCATTGTACCACCAGGGCTCTACACAACATGAAATTTGCCATTTTAACCATTTTCAAGTGTACAATCTAGTAGCATTAGTCACACTCACAATGTTGTGTAGTCATCACCACTATTTGTTTCCAAAACTTCATCACCCCCAGTAGAAACTCTGTACCCATCATGCAATAACTCCCCATTCCCAACCTTTCCCAGCCCCTGGTAAACTCTAATCTACTTTCTGTTTCTATGCATTTGTGTATTCTAGATATTTCATGTAAGTGGGATCCTATATTATTTATCCTTTTGTGTCTAATTTATTTCACTCAGCATTATGTTTTCAAGTTTCATCCATATCACAGCATGTATCAGTGCTTCATTTTACTTTATGTCTGAACAATATTCCATTGTATGGAATTAATCACCTTTTGTTTATCCATTGGTCTGTTGATGGACATTTCGGTTGTTTCTACCTCTTGGCTGTTGTGAATAGTGCTGCAGTGAGCATTGGTGTACAAGTATCTGTTTGAGTCCTTGCTTTCAGTTCTTTTGGGTATATTATAGGAGTGAAATTTCTAGGTCATATGGTAATTCTACGCTTAACTTTATATATATATATATATATATATATAATTGTACTTTAGATGAAGGTTTACAGAACAAATAGTTTCTCATTAAACAGTCAGTATGTATATTGTTTTATGACATTGGTTAACAACCCCACAACGTGTCAATACTCTCCCTTCTTGACCTTGGAAGACCTTTTTTTTTTTGGTGAAAATATACATAGCCGAAGTTACACCATTTCAAAAGTTTCTACATGTACAATTCAGTGACATCGATTACGTTCTTCCAGTTGTGCTGCTATTCTCACTATCCTCTTCCAAATTATTCCATCACCATTATCTTCAACTCACTGCCCCCTAGGCTTCCCATCAAACCTTTTGAGTTGCTGTTGTCAATTTGATCTCACGTAGATAATTCTTTTTTTTTTTGTACCTTAGATGAAGGTTTGCAGAACAAATTGTTTCTCATTAAACAAATAGCCCTATGACAATGGCTGACAACCCCACAACATGTCAACACTGTCCCTTCCAACCTTGGTTTCCCTATCACCAGCTTTCTTGTCCCCTCCTGCCTGCTAGTCCTTGTCCCTGGACTGCTGTGCCTCATTAGTCCCGTTTTGTTTTATGAGGCTGTCCAATCCCTGCTTGAACGGTGAACTTCTGGAGTGACTTCACCACTGAGCTAAAAGGGTGTCCCGGGGCCATACTCTCGGGGTTTCTCCAGTCTGTCAGGCCAGTAAATCTAGTCTTTTTTTTTTGTGAGTTAGAATTTTGTTCTACATCCTTTTCCAGCTCTGCCCAGGACCCTCTATTGTGATCCCGGTCAGAGCAGTCAGTGGTGGTAGCCGGGCACCATCTAGCTGTACTGGACTCAGTCTGGTGGAGGCCATGGTAGCTGTGGTCCATTAGTCCTTTGGACTAATCCTTTCCTTGTATCCTGTTCTCGTCATTCTCCCTTGCTCCCGAAGAGGTGAGACCTGTGGAATATCTTAGATGGCTGCTCACAGGCCTTTAAGACCCCAGACGCTACTCACCAAGGTAGAATTCTACATTTAACTTTTTGAGGAACCACCAAAATGTTTTCCATAGCGATTATACCATTTTGCATTACCACCAGCTGTGGATGAGGCTTCCAGTTTCTCCACATCCTCACCAACACTTTTTTTTTCAATTTGGAGCAAGAATTTGCCTGGAGCTTTCTTTTTGAAAAATCTTGTCTGCAAAGTGATTGGTTAGAACTCTAGCATATCAGCACCAGAAGGTAAAAATCATTCTGCCAAGAGTTTTTCAAGATTGTATTCCCTAGGGTTCTTTGAAAGTGACTTTGGTACCGTATTGGCAAAGTGTGGGGGAAAAAAATGGAAATGCATCTTCCTTTTTATTGGAACAGTTTTCTTTTCATCTGTTTTATGCATTGGGTTTTTACAAAATTTTTCCTTTTAAAAATGGATTTACTGTTTTAAGAAGAATGTTGAAAATTACTGATAGGTTACCCTTTTACTTTACAGATAAGGAAACAGGTTTAGAGAGTGATTCCTAGACCAGCTTTTTATTGTACCACATTTCTATGATGAGTAGTAGATTTGGGGCAGTTTTTTTTGAGGAAAAGGTAGCAATTTTTCCCTAATCCCTTTTATT
This sequence comes from Trichechus manatus latirostris, assembly GCF_000243295.1. Lineage (NCBI taxonomy): Eukaryota > Metazoa > Chordata > Mammalia > Sirenia > Trichechidae > Trichechus > Trichechus manatus. Next base: position 35,878,734 of record NW_004443939.1, on the reverse strand, counting down.
TGAGTTCCTCACAGGACAGTAAGCTTCATAAGGGCAGGACTATACATTACTTACCCTTAAATTCCCAGCTCTTAACTGAGTACTTGGCACCAACTAGGCTCTCAGTATGTTTTGTTAAATAAGGTAATTATACTATAGGTAAAAAGTTAATAAGCCAGTGATTAAAAGCATAAATCTATTGGTAGAAAACAAGATAAGGAAAAACTGAGTTTCTTAGTACTTATCGTTATTTTGGAATTTTTTTCAGAAATCTTATAGACTGCTTTTTTTTTTTCCCCCATTCTTTTGAAGGTAGGTAGTCAACAGTGCTATGAGAACTAAGAGCTTTCCTTTTGGGTTACAATAAACCATTTCTTCTGAATATTTAATACAAAGTCATTCCAGCATCAGCAGTTAAAAAGCCAGTGAAGATGATTTTTCAGAAGTTGAATTTTTAGTCTAGAAGAAATAAAATATTAACTTAATTGGCTTCTTAAATATTTTCCAAGAAAATATAAAAAAATATATTTTAATACATAAGATGCTTGAATAGGGTCTTGGTTAAACAACTTTGAGCGGCTGGCTCAAATTTTGCAGGTGAATGTCAGAAAATGCAGGCACAATAAGGCAAGCTTAACACATAGTTGAAAGATGTTTGGTTGAATCACAGACCAGATGACTTGAAGATGAGCAAAGTAGTGTAATTGGTTGGCAAAAACAACAGGCATGACAGTTAAGCACTAAGAAAAACAAGAATAGCACACAGAATGAAGGAAAAAAAGCAAGGAGGCTTAGTGGAGTAAGCAACCAGAGGAAGAAGAGGAGTATGAATAATTCAACACTGGAAAAATTCAGATATCCATTCCCCAGGTACATTAGATAATGGCATGGAATGTTATTTATTATAACTGATATTAAAGATCAGTTTAAAGTATTTATCAGACCTTTCTAAAAAATTTTAGATCAAGAACTTTTACCTTTCTATAATGGTATGTAATAACCGATGTATGTAAATAGAGAAGTTAAAATCATACCTATATATGGTTATCAAGTATTTTAGTAAAATGTAACTAAAAAAATTATGTGGTCTCTGAAAAATGTTATGAGTATCACTACAAATTTGGAAAACTAGAATCATACACATTTATATAGTTTCCCAATTTTCTTATTTTGTACAACAGCACGTAAGCATTCATTGTATGTTGGAGAGTGTAAAGCTGGTTTGTTACCACTGACCCATGTTCCCTTTACTTAAGGGGGGTATAAATGGAGAGGCACTTTTTAAAGTAGAACAAACAAGCAAAAAGAGAAAGGTGTCTTGAACAATTTTTAATAGCCAAGTCTGGACATTTTAAATAAAGTCCGTTTCATTTACAGAAGAGCCTTAGGCAAATGTTTTGTTCAGTATACACAAAAGAGTAACCAGGAAAGCCTTTGTTAAGAGGAATCGTGTGTCTTTTGGTAATCTTCTATATGTCCAGCATGATGCATACTCTCAGAAGAAATTTGCCTTGATATGAGGAATATTATTTGGGATTGTTAGGTACCTAACCAGAATGGGAAAATAAAATATTTGTACTATTTTCAGGCAATAAATGAAGACTATTAGTAGCTAATGCTGTATAATCAAACTCAGGTAACAAGTGGTCAAGTCTAGTTTTCGTGCATTTTATCAAAGTGAAATTTGGGCTGCTTAGTAAAGTAAATTATGACATTGCTGCTAATAGAATTGCAAAAAAACAAAGGTCAGAACTTTTAGAGTGGTCACTTTAGATGCCTTTGCCTCATTTAGATGTTTGCAGACGAAAGAACTTTTTGTTTTGTTTTACACCAACGTGCCTTGCCTGCTTTTTGCTCTAGCTTTTAATTTAGAAGAAGCTACCAGCTTAGCTACTGTTTGAATTCTAGCTAGATAATAATTAACTGGCACAGAAAGTTAATCAACATTGGAAGTTTGATTTGTTTGGGAACATTATGATATGGCATGAATCAGCACCACTAAACATTCTACTGGCTTCTATCCCTAATTTTGATTATGTCTGCTGATAGGAAAAATAATTATGGAATGCTTTATTTTTATAGTGTGCATGTTTTAATGCATGTTTGTAGCTGATTATTAAATGGCTTATCTTTAGCTCTTTTTTTTTTTAAGACCAATTGGACTACTGTCACTAACACAAATTTATTCTTCGTTTCCAGTGCAACGTTTAACTGTCAAAGAATCGACAGACAGTTTGTCCCTAGAGCAGCAATTTTCTCTGAATTATTTGAGGCGGAAGAAAGAACGGCCTTGCATGTTAAATTTATGTGGTACTGAGACATCAGGAGTACTTAGGCCAAGGCAAGCCAGGTTAGACAGCCCACTTAGCAATCGTTATGCAGGAGACTGGAGCAGCTGCGGAGAAAGCTACTTTTTAAATACAAAAGAAAATTTAAATGATGTGGATTATGATGATGTCCCTTCAGAAGATAGAGAAAATGGAGAAGATTATGGCAAAATAGATGGACCAGATATAATGATTGAACAGCCAAACCCCGTATCCAAAGAGTGCACATTCCAGACATATTTTACAATGCAGACAATCGAGTCTACAGCGGATCAAAAAGCCAATCTTAAAGATCTACAAGAAAGTATTGATACTTTGATTGGAAATCTGGAGCGTGAGCTCAACAAAAGCAAACTTAATATGAGTGTTTGAGATTGAGGGTTTTTTTTTTTTTTTTTACATAATGTTTTACTGTTTCAAATCAATCTTTTCTTATACTTCTCACAGTGATGTTTTTTGTACTTGAAATCTTCAGTTTCTAATAAGTTTATGTGATATAATTAAAAAAAACTATTGATTAATATAATTTTTACTCATCCCATTGGAAAATTTTTCCAGGGGTAAAGATAACTTGGACTTCTTGTGGATATTTTAATAAATCTTGCCAATTCTAATGGATATAACTTTTAAATGCACTTAAAAGGTTCAAATAAGTTACTAGCATCTTAAGATTTTTGTCCTTCATGGGAACTGCTCTTCTGTAGCTGAGACAGACTTTCCTTTTAGGGAAATGTTGCAGTTGCTCAGTCTGATTTTCAGTGTGAGTCAGTGTACACTGCAACAGCGTTTGGCCACGTGATTTGCATTTGCATTGCAAAGGCTGCTAAAGAAAACTTTTATAAATAAAAGTAAAATTATACAAAGATTAATGTATTCTATATTAACACTGAATAATTATTTAAGCTTATAAAAAATAAATACTTTTATAATTCTGAAAATATGTATATATTTGTAAGAGCATATATGTATAGGTGTTAGAATGGGGAGTTGGCTGTAGAATCACATGTATCTTTAAAGTATATATGTCAAGAGGCCAAAATCATTAGCTTAAAAATATCTTTTTTCAGGAAAAGTACATTTAAGTTAAAGGAGGAGATATATAGAAACACTTGGACAAAAAGGAAATTATCATTCTAGAAGCATCTATCTAAATAGAAATAATAGACTTTCTTTTATTCACAGAAAGTCACACTATCCCCTGTGAAAGTCATCTTTTAAATTGAAATTCCCTAACTCCTTAAAGGATTAAGTGCCCAGATTTCTGCACTGGCTACTTATTTAAAAAAAAAAAAAACAAACTTCACCTACATTCTGTGCTTTTTTATATTCTGCTTTAAGTGTTTATTTATAATAGTATATTTGTAGCATTGACTTTACAATTACCCCCATTTGTTTCTAAAGAAATCTTGCTACTATACTACATGTTATTGATTTTTAAAAATTAACTTATTTTGGCTAAGTATATCTAGAAGGTAGTCATTATAACAATCACAGCAGTGTTTGCAAATGTAAATTTAGGAGGCTTTTTTTAAAAAAAAATTAAATCAGAATGTATTTTCTTAAACTTTTATACTTATGGATTGTGTAATTTTAAAATTATAAATAAAATTTGAATTACCAACTTAAATGTGTAGCAGCCATTAAAAAAAACTGACTTGATGTTTTTCTAAATATTAAAGTATTTAACTATTTCTATGCAATATACATTGGTAAAGAGAACACATTATTTAATTTGAAAACCCAATTGTTTAAAAACCAGGTGAATAACTATTTTTCTAAGAAATTTTCATTTTTTAAAGCTTTGTATACTGATTCAGAAGAATACCAAAAAAAATGTGACAGGTCTATGTATTGCCTAAGCTGTCAAAGAAATGTACTTTGAAATGTCTTATAGGAAGGCGGTTTCAGTTTTCTTCATTTTATTTGCTATATTGAGTATATTGTATAAATTGAAGAAGTTCTAGAAATGTAAAAATTTTATTAAAATATTATAACCTTGGTATCATGCTATTACTTATCACAGTGATTGTAAGGATCATTTATTTTAATATTATTCTTTTTAAACAATGATATTAAAGCATTGGACTGTCATGTATTATTCATAAATGTATGTAATAACATTTATTTGTCCAAAATTTAATTTTCTGAATCTGAAATATTTTAAGAGTATTTTGTTAAATTATTTTAGTTAGGAATATTTTTAAAATTGATCTCTGCCATCTTAAATAGAGAATACTAAAAATTTTTTGTTGTCTAAATCACCAAGTCATAAGCCTCTTTTATTGACCCTGCTGTTTTCAGTAGGGCTGAATAAGTTTTAAAGTATTTACTTTAAATGGTCTTTTACTTCAAATACTTATTTGTTTTTATACCTGCTTTTTATAACTTCCTGAGATCTTCCTACACTTTTAAACTGAGCCTGTCAGCCTAGTGCTTTTTAGGATTAAAAACAATTTTAATGCATGTACCTGCATAAAAATTTTAAACAATTCAGATGAATAGAAAATAAAAAGTAAAAGTGCTCCTCCTTGCCATCCACACCGATCCGCCCTCTTACATGTAACAACCACTTTTTATTCTTCAGGTAGTCACCTCCATCCCTCTGCTATGTTTATTGCTGCTGTTTCTTGATTTGTCATTGAGCAGTATCTGTTGATTGTCCATTAAAAATGATAGCAGTTTATCACACTCCCTTCCTTCTCCCCATTCTTGTTAGTTATGTTTTTAGTTTTTCTTTTGGTTTCCTATATAACTTTAGGTAGTAACCTTTATCTCTGGATCCATCGATTTTTAAATGGTATCTCTTAACTCTCTACCATTGAGAAAATGATCAATCCTGTACTGATGTTCCAACTCATTACTGCTCTTTACCTCCTAATTTCTGTCAGTTATACTACTATTTTATATAATGAATATTTATAGATATGTATTATTTTGGGGAACAATAATTGACTTAGTTTCTCCTTTATATATTGCTTCCCAAAACTGCAAATCAATAACCGGCAGTCATGCTAGATTATGCAAAAGTATTCACAGGTAAACCAGGTGATTTTACCTCCTTCTGTGTACCCAGTCTTATATCCTCAAGTCTATGCTGATTTAAACAGAATGTTCCAAAGGTGAAGGTCAAATGGTTTATCTTACAGCCATCACCTTCTCAAAATCATGCCATGTGTTACTGGCTTCATAATTGGGTCATGGATTTTGCAGATTTTTGTTTTTCCTGGAGTATGTAATTGCTTTTTTTTTGACAGAAGAAAAATTCTTCATTATAACCCTGAGATTATTTTAAGCTTCTTTTAATCATACCATTGAATTACCAAATTTGTTCAGAGTGCTTTCAGCTCTCATCCTGGGATTCCTAAAGTATATTCTTGCCTTTATTTTTTCTTTGACAGAAGAAAAATATCTTCTTCACTGTAACCCTGAGTTTATTTTAAGCTTAATCAAATTTATCAAATTTAGGCAAAGTGATTTTAGCTATCATCTTGGGATGTATTTTCTTTGTACTCCTATGTTCCGCCTCTCCCTGGATCCCACTCTTTCTTGAATTCCTTTTTTCTTTTGGTATGCGGAAGTATATTCACAAGTATTACCTCCACCCCCCACCCCTAGAAAGGAAGCATGGGAGATAAACTTTGGGTCACTGAATGTCTGACAGGCATTTATTTCTCCTCCACACTTCATTTTTGTTAGACTTGCCATTGTAGGTTCAAAATCATTTTCCTTTAGAACTTTGAAGGCATTTCTATATTTAAGCGTCCAGTTTTACAGTAATCCAAGTAAGAATGGTGGTTGTTCAGATCAGGGTAGAAGCAATAAAGGTGAGAAATGGCTGGATTCTGGATATATTTTGAAGTAGGAGCCAAAAGGATCTGCCAGTGGGCTGTGAGAGAAAGGAGTAACGCCTGAGCAACTGAAGAGTGGAATTGCCATCAAATGAGATTGAGACAGAGCCATCATATTTTTAAAATGATTTCCTTGTTTTGGATGTTAGTAGTAATACAGTGCCTATAGAAATGCCTTATAATGTCCTGTTAACTATAAGTACTAATGTTTCTCTACGTGGAGATGATGCCCATAGAGTCACTGCTAGAATAAGAAAGCAAGAAGACTCCATGTCTAGGCAAAGTTTGGGAAATTCCAGATTGCGTACCTTTATACTAGGGGCCTAAACAAACAAGTTTGGGTAGTGTTACAGTTCTTGGGAAGAATTTAGTTTCTAGACCACAGAAAGAGTTTGAGGGTTAGAGTTTTATAATTTTAAAACATTAATGTTTAGGTCCTTGGCTTGTGATAAAGCTGTCTTATGTTTACTAATAACAAATCCTAATTTGAGTCTTACTGACCTGAGGACATTGGTACAAACAGGAATGCTCTTTTGCTCCTTTCTCTGCCTAATTTTCGTTTTTAATGCAGTAGGGCTTTGATGTGATAAACTTAAGTACCAAATTGGTTGCATTCTGACTCAGCCAAAAACTGGCTCTGGCTAACTCCGACAGAAATTGAATTTATTGGAAAAATAATGTCTCAGAGGAAAAGCTGTTTTAGGGTGCTGAAAGTGTTTGATATCTTGATCTGGGTGGGGGTTTCACAGATGTTTATGTACATACCAATTGCATACTTAAGATTTTTGCACTTTATAAAGTCATACTTCGACTTTGTTTAAAGTCAATTAAAACTAAAAACTGGGAAATCTGCAAAAGTAAACTTGGAAAATAAGCAAAGACAAGGGGCCCAGAGGTCAGTATGACAGCAATCAAGGCAATGCTGCTGCAGCCACCACCACCAAACAGCCCCACACGCGCTGCTGGAGCTGATTATAAACCATCCCTCTTCTCTGCATCATTCCTAATTCAAAGTCACTGACTTTGAATCACACTGGCTGAACTTGGGCCATACAGTTGTGCCCCAGCTTCCAGGAATTAGTCATTAGCTAGTTATTTGGCAACCATCCTTTCCCTAAAACTCACACAGTAGTAAATTCTATGAATACAAGAAGGGATTCAGATGCTGAGCAGACAAAACTGGCAAATGTGTACACTTCCCTAGTCTTCATTTTACCCAGTTGCCCCAGAATGGGGGTCTTTCAGCCCCATTTCCAACCCATCAACAGGTCTGGCTACTATATAACCTATCCTGACACTGCCCTTTGTCACTGCTGGCACCCTAGTCCAAACCACTGTCATCTCTCAGTCTCTTCCTGTTTCATCTCTTGCTATCTCTCTCCCCTCCCACAATCCATTCTATCCATAGAAGCTAAAGTAATCTTTTTAAAAGATAAATCACATCATTTCCTAGGCCATTTCCCTTGCTGTCCATGCTTTAGTGATTCTAGGCTTTATTTCTGTTCCCCAGGCGTATGGACCTCATTGCTGTCCTTAGGGTCGTTGTACTTGCCATTCCCTCTGCCTAGAAAGGTCTATCCAGATCTTACTTGGGTAGCTTCTTTTTTGTCATTCACTGCTTTGCTCAAATTTCACTTCAGGGAGGCTGCCTCTGAAAACTGAATCAGTAGCCTGCTCTGAGAATTGAGGGAGGAAAGAAATGGGGATTTCTGTTCTTGTAGCAAGCACTATGGTAATATTTGATTAAACTATAGGCATTTATAACTTTGTTAGATGTGAAAAGCAAATTCAAGGAGAAAAAAAAATTTAAAAAGTAAATGCACACCCATTGCAACTGTTCATCATTTCACTCTGGCTTATTTTTATCATGATATTTATCACGGTCTGAAATTAACTTGTTTATTTATTATCTATGTCCCCCCTACTAGAATGTAATCTCTATAGCAGCAGGGACATTGTATATCTAGTTCATTGCCGTATACTTAGACGTTCGATTGTGAATGTAAAGGGATACTCGAAAATGATAAAAATTGTCTTTTTGTCAGGAAGAGATTAAGGACTATGAGATGCCATGTCTATGTAATTTTTAAAATATTCACTCCTGAGTAATAAATTATTTGTGGTTAAGAAATAATGTTATCTTTTTTTTCTTAAGTGATTGGTATTTTAGAATTAGAGTGGGTTTGGAAAAATGAGTAACTTAAGAAGTTAATGGGTTGGTACATTTGGATAATTTTTTGTAATAGTGCTACAGTAGAAACAGTTATTTAAGTATGTGTAAATGGAAAGGTACATCTTGCTGTAAGAAAGGAGGGACTCCACGAAAGCTTTTGCTAAAATGTATCATTTATTTCTTTACAGAAATCATGAATGAAATATGCCCTGCTAGCAACTTGATGGCAAAGGATTAAAGTTATGGCCCAATTCACTTTAGTATGCACTTTTGCTAGAACTAGAAAAAACCTATTTTTCATTTTATTAAAAGAAAATATTTTTATAAAAGTTGATGAATCCTATAAATAGAAATCTTTATTAGAATCGCAGAGAACACCCTTATGGGGCAGGCACACATTTAATGTATTTATTTTCTGAATGCCAAGTGTTTGTTTTTAAGCAAGTGAGAAAAAACGTCTAAATATCATCCCTAGATTGGGCTAACTTAATCCTTATTTGTTTGATAAGGCTATTTGGCATGCTTTTAAGTCATTTGGATTAATTGAGCTTTTTCTCTGAATGGAGGTATAGATGTAGTGAAAACTTGGTGTTGACCTCAATATCCTACATACACCTTTGACTAGAAACTATTCTTCAAACTAAAATCTTCCAAGTAGAGTTTAAAATTTCAACTTTAGAAAAGCACAATGGATGTTAAGTCAAGTAAAGGGAAAGCCCCTAGAATTCAAGACTCTTTGTGAAAGTTATGAGACAGCAAGCCTGCCACTCACATTTTTTCACAGCTGCAGATACTAAACAGTGACCCCTTGTTCTTGACCTTTGTTCAAGACACAGGCTGCAGGTTGCAGCCTCTTTGTGTCTGCTCTTGCCTAACTTCTTTCCCCCTGTGGCCATCGTAAACCCCACGTTTTAACCTAAGAGCAAGTTTAAGTCATTAGGTAAGTGCAAACAGCTTGTCTGAACTGGTAGATAAGAAATGTCAGGGCATAAGGTGCTGTCTGTCCAGGGTTATGAATTGGCATTTGATCTGTACTCTGTCAAAACTCACCTGCACAGTCAACCAAACTAGACATGAGAGAAGCCACATTAGTATCTTTTCCCCTTAACATTCTATCATGAACACTTCAAGTACAGAGAAAAGTTGAAAAGTGCACAGTGAACACCTATATACCCACCACCTAGATTCTATAATTGTAACCATTTTGCTATATTTGCTTGATCATAAATTTATCCAACTGTCGATCTATCATCCATCTTATTTTTTTGTGCATTTTAAAGTAAGTTGCAGACATCAATACACTTCACAATAAGTGTCATTTTGAAAGTCAAAAAATTGAATTGAGTGTGAACTTTGTGTGATATAATTAACCTCCAGAAGTGTCACATAATGCATGACTTCACCACAAATCCTAGGATTCAAATCCTTTTCTGTTACATAGATCCAACATTGCTATTACTAGGCTTTAAAAAGTAATGAGTATCTTGGATATCTTGTGATCCCTTCCACATTACTTTTAGATATCTCAAACTTCCATCATTCACAGACAACCTTCATAATTTATAGCATATTCAAGACTTCTGGCAAAATGGCGCTCTAGGCAGAAGCACCATGCCGTCCCTCCACAGCAAAGATCTGAAAAACTAAGCCGAACAGAGAAAACAGCAATCCTGAAACCCTAAAACATCAAATGAAGAGATAAAGAACTCAGCCAAGCACCAAATGGAGTGAAAAAACTGACAGAGAATGGAGAGTGAGGAGAGATTCATGCAGAGGTCCCCTATCAGCTAACGCAGTGTGGATCTGCCATCTTGGACTCCTATCGGATACCAGCAAACGGGGTATGAGAAAGCAGCTTCACGGAGCTTCCAGCGGGAGACGAAACAACTGGTAATTTGCAATATATGCTTTCCCACCCCCCACACTTCTTCACCCCCACTCAGCCTCCTCTGCTTCCCGCAGCCACAGTCTCTTGTCTGGGAAGCACCGGCTGCTTGCATTCCACCCACCCAAACTGGCTGGCTCTCTTAGTGCCATTTGTTGGCTGCTGGTGTTGCTTTTTTCCACTTCTTTTGATTTCTTCCTTACCTCTCACCACCTCCCCCTCCTTTGGCTCAAATACCTGGCTCTGTGCGCCATCTTTGCTTCTTCCTGAGGGGCTGCGGAGCTCCATTGAAGTGTGGAACTGCTTCCTGGTCTGGGCTGCCACACTGGTGGGATCCCGGGGCTTTGGTTTGTTTTGAATTGTTTGTTTGTTTTCTTTTCCTTTTCTTGAGTTGGGAGCCCGTTCTGGCCAGGCGGTGCCACGTGGCTTTGAACCTACCCCCTTGGCTTGCGCAGACATGCAGAGGGATCCCTGAGGGCATTTCTTTTTTTGTGGGTTTTTGTTTTTTCTGTTTTTTGGGGACTTTTCTTGTTCTTTTTTTTTTTTAATTCATTTTGTTTTCTTTTCCCTCTTTTTCCCTTTTTGTCTTTCTTCATTACTCAGTTTCTTGTCTCTCTATACCTTCCTTCTCTTTCTGTTCCCTGAATACCTGGCGCTGAATACCTCTACGCCTTCTAGCCAGGCTGTACTGCAACACCTGAGAACAACTTCCCCAGACCTCACAGCTGCACCGGTGGGATCCCTGGAACTTTGCTGTTCTTTTCCCTTTCTGATTTTTATTTAGTCATTCTTTTCTTTTTTTTTCCTCTTCTTCTTCCCCTTTTTGTTTTTCTCCATTTCATAGTCTCTCATCTCTCCACTCCGATGGCAAGCTCCCCTAGCATTCTTTTTTGTTTGTTCGTATGTTTTTGGCTCCTGTTCCTCTCTCCTCTCTCCCATATCCATCTTAGCTCCACACATCACAATCTCGCCCCTACATCCTGCCTACCTGCACTGTGCGCTTAACATCACATCCCCAAGCAGCACAGGCACAGCCTACTGGAACCTTCCCTGCACTGACTACTGACCTGCCCTGGTGGCTGTAGTAAGTACCACAAACAACTGGTCCCAGTAACTCCTCTTCAGCTAAACCTTCCCTGCTGTACCGTATCTGAGCAACTGATACTGCCAATTGGAGAAGGAGGCAAAAAGTGCCCACAGACGAGCAAACAACAAAGAACACACAGCCCGCCTGCTCAGACATAGCCAAATTTAAAAAAAAAAGGACAAAACAAATCTACAATCAATAAACGAGAAAAATAACTACTGAATGCCCCAAAGACAGCACATAATATCAAAACGTTTATAAAAACAGGACAGGATGGTTCCAGTAGGCATCCAAAATAAAACACCAGATGACTTTTCAGTGGAAGAAAAGGCACTAGAACTACCTGATAGGGAATTCAAATATTTAATACTCAGAATTATCCAAGAGTTGAAGCAAAAAGCAGACAAAAATGAGGAAAAAATAGACAAATTCATGGAAAAAGCAGACAAAAAAAAAATGGAAGAATTCAGGAAAATAATGCAGGAACAAAATGCCAAAATAAATTTACAACTAGAAATTATAGAAAAACAACAATTAGAAATCCAAAAGATAAACAACAAGATTTCAGAAATAGACAGTGTCATAGAAGGGCTGAGAAGCAGATTTGAAATGGTGGAAGACAGGATCAGTGGAATTGAAGACAAACACTTGGATACAACACTGTTCGAGGAAAACTCAGAAAAAAGAACAAAGAAGAATGAAGAGACCCTGAGAATTATGTGGGATACAATCAAAAGCAAAAATTTGCAAGTGATTGGAGTTCCAGAAAAGGAGGAGAAAACAGAAAACACAGAGGATCACTGAAGAACTGCCGACAGAAAACTTCCCCAATATCATGAAAGATGAAAAGCTGGCCATCCAAGAAGCTCAACGAACCCCATATAGGAGAGCCCCCAAAAGAAAATCACCAAGGCATATCATAATCACACTCACCAAAACCAAAGACAAACAAAGAATCCTGAGAGCAGCTCGTGGAAAACAAGAAGTCACATACAGAGGAGAAACAATAAGACTAAGCTCAGATTATTTGGCAGAAACCATGCAGGCAAGAAGGCAATGGGATGACATATAT
>NW_004443939.1:35838896-35866176 GCF_000243295.1 Trichechus manatus latirostris | reverse complement strand
GATCCATCATGAAGACATAACCATAATAAACACCTATGTACCCAATGACAGAGCTCCAAAATACATAAAAATAACACTAACAACACTGAAAAGAGAAATTGACAGTTCCACAGTAATAGTAGGAGACTTCAACACACCACCCTCAGTAAAGGACAGAACAACTAAGAAGAAACTCAGCAAAGATACAGAAGACATAAAGGGCACAATCAGCCAACTTGACCACATAGACGTATATAGAACACTCCATCCAACCGCTGCAAAGTACATGTTCTTTTCCAATGCAGAATTTATAGCGTATTCACATTCCACCTATAATATTATTTTCTTAATATTTTCTCTACAAAGTCTTTTTAAAATTAAGCTTATCCTTAGAGTAAAACGTAGTATCAGTACCATAAATGGAAGGCTAGTATCATTTGTCATAAACAGAAGTTAACCATAAATTTTTCTATACACTAAAATAAATTTATAACCATTGAAAAGTGTGTTTTATGTACTGTTATGTACACCTCAGCATCATACCACACTTTGGGAAATATTGAGTTATAGTCTCCATCTTTTCCCCTTTTCCTATCACAGATATAGGGACACAAGACAAGGCAAAGTTGCATTTGCAGTTGGACACATAGATGGTACTAGGCTTCCTTCTTTTTAAGGAACAAAAGCAAAGAAATAATGAGCAAAATACATAACAAACACTTCATGAAAGAAGATATATGGATGGCAAATAAATACATGAAAATATGTTCAATATCATTAGTCATTAAGGAAATGTAAATTAAAACTACAATGAGATACCACCACACAGCTATTATAAGAGCTATAATTAAAGATTGACCATTCTGGTGAGGATGTGGAGGCACTGGAACTCTCATACACTGCTGGTGAGACTATAAGATGGTACAACCACTTTGGAAAACATTTAACGGTTTCTTAAAAAGTTAAACATACACACCCCTACCATGTGATCCAGACATTCCATTCATAGATATTTATCCAAGAGAAATAAAAGCATATATGTCCACACAAAGACTTGTACATGAATGTGTCTGGCAGCTTTCTTTGTAATAGCCTAAAACTGAACAATGCAAATGTCCATCAAATAAATTGCGGTACATCCCTACAATGGAATACTATTGTCTTAGTCATCTAGGGCTGCTATAACAGAAATACCATAAGTGGATGGCTTTAACAAAGAGAAGTTTATTCTCTCACAGTCTACTAGGCTAGAAGTCCGAATTCAGGGCACCAGCTCCAGGGGAAGGCTTTCTGTCTCTGTTGGCGCTCGAGGGAGGTCCTTGTCATCAATCTTCCCTTAGTCTAGGAGCTTCTCCACGCAGGAACCCTGGATCTAATGGATATGCTCTACTCCCGGCATTGCTTTCTTGCTGGTATGAGGTCCCCCATGTCTCTGCTCGCTTCTCTCTTTTATATCTCAAAAGAGATTGGCTTAAGACACTATCTAATCTTGTAGATCTCATCAACATAACTGCTGCTAATCCATCTCATTAACATCATAGTGATAGGATTTACAACATATAGGGAAATCATATCAGATGACAAAATGGTAGACAATCATACTATACTGGGAATCATGACCTAGCCAAGTTGACAGGTATTTTGGGGAGACACAATTCAATCCATGACAACTACTCAGCAATAAAAAGCCATGAACTACTGACACATGCAACAACATGGATATATCTAAAAAATGAAAGAAGCCAGATGAAAAAGTACATACTGTATGATTCCATTTGTATAAAATTCTAGAAAATGCAAACTAATCTATAGCGACAGAAAGCAGATCAGTGATTGTTTGCGGATAGGTGGGGGAGGTGCTTACAAAAGGTCATGAAGACATTTTGGGGATGATGGATATGTTCATTTCTAAATTTTGGAGATAGTTTCAGAAGTGTGTATACATATATGTCAAAACTTATTCAGTTGTATACTTTAAACATGTGCAGTATATTTTATGTAAATTATACCTCAGTCATGCTATTAAGGAGCCCAGGTGGCACAATGGTTAAGAGCTACAGCTGCTAACCAAAAGTCTGGCAGTTCGAATCTGCCAGTGGATCCTTGGAAACCCTATTAGGCAGTTCTACTCTGTCCTATAGCGTTGCTATGAGTCTGAATCGAGTTGACGGCAACTGGCTTTTTTTTTAAATGCTATTAAAAGTGTGTGTGTATTATACTTATGAGATGCATGCAGCAGCATAATATTGTGGGTGACAGCATGGACTCTGGACCCAGACAGTTTTGGTTTGTGTCACTTAATGGCACTGTCTTCTCGGGGTTTTTTTTGGTTTCTTAATCCTGGGCAAGTAATTTTGCTATGTCTCTATTTCCTCAACTGTAAAATTGGGGTAATAAAAATACGCATTACTTCATAGAATTGTTGAGAGGATTAAATGAGCATTTAGAACAGTGCCTGACACTGTAGTGAATAAAGGCTCACTGAATATTAGCTATTGTTATTAGTAGTAGTATGGCATCTGTCAACAGTTTTCACAAATAAACACAACCACTGTCAAATCACAAAATTCTAGTGTAAAAATATTCAGGTAATACAGACCTATTAAAAGTGAAAGTTCTTTTGCTTCAAAATAATCTGGAGTAAGGGGTATAGATCAAAGATCTTTGTTACAGTAGGGGATGGTAAAAAGCTCCCTTTTTGCTTGGCATATCTCCCTCTTCTCTCATTCCATCCCTCAGACAAAAACATAATTAACATTTTGACAACTCTTCTTCCAGACTTTTCTATGCATATACAGAGAAATATAAATGTCTATATATTTGTACAAATACTTTCACACATTTTTACACAACTGGGATCATATTGTTCTGCAACTTAATCTTCCCCTTAATAATTTGTGGATATCTTTCCCTGTCAGAATAAACAGATCCATATCATTCCTCATCATGGCTAAAGAGTAGTCCATTTTGTAGATGAACATAATGTATTTAACCATTTTCCTATTGATGGACACATAGATTCCCTCCACACATTATGATTTCCTTCTGGCTAATGTTTCCTCTCTTCCGTCCTAGCACCACACTTTCACTTTGTCTTCCTCAGCCCCCTGCGTTAGTGCTCCCCACCCACTGCTTCCTTGAATGTTGTTGTCTTAGTTTTGTAGTGCTGCTATAACAGAAATACCAGAAGTGGATGGCTTTAACAAACAGAAATTTATTCTCTCACAGTTCAGGAGGCTAGAAGTCCAAATTCAGGTTGCCAGCTCCAGGAGAAGGTGTTCTCTCTCTGTCAGTTCTAGGGTAAGGTCCTTATTATCAATCTTACCCTGGTCTAGGAGCTTCTCAACACAGGAACCCTGGGTCCACAGGATGCACTCTGCTCCCAGTGCTTCTTTCTTGTGGCATGAAGTTCCCTCTCCTCTCTGTTCAATTCTCTCTTTCAATATTTCAAAAGAGATTGACTCAAGATACAACTTAATCCTGTAGATTGAGTCCTGCCTCATTAACATAACTGCCTCTAATCCTGTCTCTTTAACATCATACAGCCTAGAATTTACAACACATAGGATAATCACATCAGATCACAAAATGGTGGACAACTACACAATACTGGGAATCATGGCCTAGCCAAGTTGACACATATTTTGGGGGGACATGATTAAATCCATAACAGTCATGAAGACTAATAAGTTCCTTAAATCTATCAGCCTAAACTTTAAAAGAAAAAAAAAGAAGAGACACAACAACAAAACAGTATATTTCTACCAGTGTTACACTTAAGTCTCTGTGTAAACTGCTTTTGCTTTCCTGAGAAAGCCTAAGGGACACATTTTCAAGTTCGCTCTTCAATCCACAAGCACAAGGTTTTTTTTCTTTTCTGTTTTCTAAATCACAATTTTTATTATTATAGATTTCTTTAGAGGCAGATTATTTTATATGTTCCTGTATTTATTTGTTATCTTTTTCTTTTTCCACATAGAGAAAGTAGGAACCTAATACGTAAAATCTTTGCTGGTATTCCCTCAGCCCTGGAATGTTTTTATGAGCTGGTGGCAGGTTGAATAATGCTCCCCAAAGATATCCACATCCTAATCTCTGGCACCTGTGAATGTTATCTTACCTGGCAAAAGGGACTTTGCAGATGTAATTAAGTTAAGGATTTTGAGATGGGGAGATTATCCTGGATAAGTCAGGTGGGCCCTAAATGTAATGACAAGTATCCTTTTAAAAGGGAGGTAGAGGGAGATTTGACTACAGAAGAAGAGATAGCCATGTGAAGATGGAAGCAGAGGTTGGAGTGATATGGCCACAAGCCAAGGAATGCTGGCAGCCACCAGAAGGTGGAAGAGGCAAGAAACAGATTCTCTTTTGGAACCTCCAGAAAAAACCAGCCCTTGAGTTTTTAGCTTTGTAAGACTCAGTTTGGACTTCTGACCTCCAGAACTGTAAGAGAATAAATTTCTGTTGTTTTAAGCCACTAGATTAGTGATAATTTGTTACAGCAGCAACAGGAAACTAATACAGAGCTCTACTTCCCAATCTTCTATAATTATTCTTTGCTGCTTTTTAAATATGTTACTACTTCTTGTTAGGGACAACGATTGTGACTATGGCGCAGGATTGGGCAGTGTACATAGGGTCGCTATGAGTCGAAACCGACTCAACAGCACCTAATAGCAACAACTTGTTACAGATGCTTTTCTTTCAATGAGTGTTTTGCAGACATGGGTGCAAAGTTAATATGTGTTTAAAACTGGTCATTAAAAATGAGCTTATAATGCCTTTTCATGATATAGATAGGAGCTTGCTTACCTCTTAAACCTCACCTGTTCCTTGCCTACCTCACCCACACCCTAGCTACACTGAAAAATTACGGCCTTGCTTGGATATGGTCCTAGGCCTAAGCAACATGGCTTTCCCTCCAGGGAACTCCCTGCCTTCCTCCTAGCCTAATGGTTGGGTAAGGGCACAATTTTGAATCCTATAGGACAACATCTGGAAACATTCTTGGTTGTCATAACTGAAGAAGTTCTGCTGGCGTTAGTGAGTAGAGGCCAGGGATGCTGCTAAACACCCTACAGTGGACATAACAAATAATTATTCCACCCACATATCAATAGTACAGAGATGGAAAAGCTCTATTTAGCTCTCATCTCCAGCCCTACTTCACCTGGCTAACTCTTCAGGTCTCAATACTTCCTAGGTTAGATAGGCTTCCTGTAATTGCTTGTTTTCCTTCTGACCAGTGATTCTTAACCCTGGCTGTACATGTGTCCTTATACAATTGCCGCAGGTGATTCTCACATGCAGCCAACACTGAGAATCCCTGCTGTTGATGTGGGTTTTTGGAGGTAGTTGATGGCATAAAAAGAGCCCTGGTGGTGCAGGGGTTAAAGCGATCGACTGATAACCAAAAGGTTGGCGGTTCAAAACCACCAGCGGCTCCTCAGGAGAAAGATGTGGCAGTCTGTTTCTGTAGAGATTTACAGCCTTGGAAACCCTATGGCATTGCTATGAGCTGGCATTGACTCGATGGCAGTGGGTTTTGGTTTTGGTGATGGCATGAGGAGCCCTGGTGATGCAGTGATCATGAGCTCAGCTGCTAACCCAAAGGTCGGCCGTTCAAATCCACCAGCTATTCCTTGGAAACCCTATGGGGCAGTTCTACTCTGTCTTATAGGTCTACTATGAGTCAGAATCGACTTGATGGCCACAGGTTTGGTTTGTTTTTGTTTAGGTTTTGATGGCATAAATAAAGCAACCCAGGCCTTGCAAGCTTAGAAAACCATCTTGCAAATGCTTGTGGATTTTCACTTTTTTCTAAGGTACATATGCTTGAGTAAGAGTTTTGATGAATAAAATAAAATGTTCAAAGCGATCAGAAACATTTCTCTAGCATCCTTTATTTTCAACTTGCATGATATTTATTTTTAATGGATTAAAAAAAAAATCTGGTGATATTGTTTTTTATAAAAATAGTACTTGTTTTAAAATTTCAGACAATATGGAAAAGCACAAAGAAAAAAGTAAAAATCATAAGAACTCTGAACATCCAAAATGGTTAGATTACTTGTTGGTGAAGATCATTTCAGACACCTCACAGTCCACATAGTATATACGTATTTGTATGTATGACATTAAAAAAAAATGGGATAATATATGTACTGTTCTGTAATTAATTTTTTTAAGTCAAGACTATATCCTAGGCATCTTTCCTAGTCAATAAATACAGATTCAAATCACAGTTGTGTGGGTCTATTTGTAGGTTTGCTACTAGGATGTTCTATTGACTTATAGTTCTATCCCCCCATCAAAATCACACTGTCTTGGTTACTGTGGCTATATAGTAAGCTTTAACATTAAGAAGAGTGATTCTTCCCATTGTATTTGTCTTTTCCAAAATTGTTTTGACAATTCTAGGGCCTTTCCCTTTCCATGTAAATTTTAAAATAAACTTGTCTATGTCTACCAAAAACCTTGCTGGGATTTTGATACAAATTGCATTAAACGTATAGATGAATCTGGGGGAATTGATATCTTTACTATGTCGTCTTCCGGTCCATAAACATGGTAAGTCCCTAATTATTTATGTCTTCTTTGATTTCCTTCATCAGTACTTTGTAATATTCACTATACAGAGCCTGTACATGTTTTGTTAGATTTAAGCCTAAGTATTTAATTTTCTTTGGAGCAATTGTAAATGGAGGTCATTTGAAAATACACCCTGCCAAACTGCTTTGCAGGCTCTGCAGCACTGCTTTCTCTAAGCCTTCATCAATATTGTGAATTATTAATCTTTCTTTCTTTCCCAATGTACAGACAAAGAATAGTAGTTTTTGTTTTAAAATGTACTTCTTTGATCTTTAGTAAAATTGGACATCTTTTCAATTTTTTTTTTTGCCATTTCTTCATTTGTGAACTCTTGGTTTTCTGCTGAGATACTAAATTTTCTTATTACTTTATGAGAGTTCTTTGTATTTTCGAGGTATTGATCCACTGCCTAGTTGTGTTGTGAATAATTTTTCCAAATCAAAAAATTTTTATTGAAGTAATTTATGCTTGGGTGGTGCTCACAGGAGATACATAAGTAAAAATTAAGTCAGCTGCACACTTAAGATTTGTGCAGTTTATTGTTTATAAGTTGTACTTTAATAAAAAGAAAAATAATAAAAAGAAATGCATGTTTCCTGTAATGATTCCAACAATACACAAAAGTGTGTGGCTGAAAGACCATCTTCTATACTCCTCCTGCCTTTCCCTGCCTCCCACTCAAACACAATCCCACTCACCATAGCAGTAGTACACACGGTTCTCTGGTTGACAAGGACATACAAAGTGTCTTCCAACCTTTTAAACAGGTATTTCTCTTCTTTCATAAGATAATGTCTAACTTCTTCCCCTCCTTCTAAGTTGCAGACTTTAAGACCCACATAATTGTAAAATAAGTTAATTGGCTACTAATACATGCAAATTAATTGTTTATCCAGTGTAGTTAGAGAATGGAACATCTTAGTTTGCTGAATGTTAATTAAATACTAATTATGAGGAATTACAATGTAATAAAAATATACTACAATAGACACAAGTAAACTTCCTTTCATGATTCACAAGTCACCTTAAATTCCTCAAGTTGTTCAGCATCTATTGTTCTTATTAGTCCGTGTATTCGTTTTTATAGCAAGTAAACTTTACAAAGTCCGTTCATATGTTCATCTTATTTAACCTTCATGATAATTCTGTGCCGTGGAAATTATTATCCCCATTTAATGGGTGAGGAAATGAAGGATCAGAAGGTTATTTGCTCAACACCACAAAGCTTCAGAGCAGCTATGTTTTAACTCACTTGACTGTCTCTCTACCGATGACCTTCAGTAATTATTGTCCAGATCTATTTGGTTATAAAAACAATAAATCCTTAACAGCAATGTGCTTATTTACCTTTGTTATCACAGGTGTTCATGTCAGAATTAGACAATAATGAAGTTCTAGTTTTTGGTTGTTAGGGTTCTGGATAACTAGGAGCTTATTCTTTTGTTGTTTTGTTACATTTAGAACCATACAGTCTAGAGAACTTCATTAAAAGTGAAAAAATGGTGTCAATTTCAATCGTTAGTTTAGCTTGTTTATTAAAGCGGAAATAGAGAAGCTTTCCTTATTTTAGATTTGACTTAGTATTTACTGTTTTTTATTTTTAGAGTTTTTTTGAAGAGAATTAGTGTTCTTAAAAATAAGGCCCCTAAAAGGGGCTGGACAATGCATCTTTGGTTGATAGGGAAAAATGTGAAATCTTCTATTTTACTCCTTCTTTCTCCAAGGAGCCCTAGTGGGACAGTAGTTAAGCGCTGGGCTGCTAACCTGAAAGTCAGTGGTCAACCCACCAGCTGCTCTGCAGAAGAAATGAAGATTATAGCCTTGGAAACCCTATGTTGCAGTCTACTCTGTCCTATAGGGTCTCTATGAGTTGAAATTGACTACACGGCAACAAGTTTTTTTTTCTCCTTTTTAAGACAAAAGAATTTAAAAAGCTCAGCATCACGTGACATGTACTGCTGAGTCAAGAGAAAACTTATTTCCTGTCCTTTTACGTTTGGAGCATTGACATTGTTGGAGGGAAATACAACCTATTTATTTGCCATACTCACTGCGTATATTTTTAAAGTTGTATTTGTGAACAAGAAAGCATTTGGAAGCAATTGCACTTACTTTTTTTAAACCATCGTTTCCCAACAAACTTCCAAGGCGCCAGCATTTTTCAACAACAACTCTGTGTTGGTTTTCGGTGTTTGGGGCTCCACTGTAATTGTGCACAGTTGTTTTACATGATCCTGTGACCCTCCAACAGCTCGGCAGCCAGGGAAGGCGTGAATTTATCACACAGGGTTTAATCTGCCCTTCACTGAGAGATTTAATTTCCTGCCGAGGGGTCTTGCTCAGTTACACAGTATCTGACCTGGCAATGGCAACCTAGCGACAGAGTGGAATGCTGCCTACCGAGCAGCATCCAGGGTAGAAGGGCACAGGCAGATGTTAATTATTTACGGTGGTGGATTAGCAAAGCTGCGGAAGAGTACAGGGCCTCTGTCTGCTGGAGTTAATTACTTTTCCATCTGCAGTGCACACAGACGATGTGTTTATTGCAGGACACAAAAGCATGCTAGTTTAATTATACAACATTTCATGGTGGATAAAAAGCAATTTGTGAAGGTGAATGATAATTAAATTTAACCTAAATAAATCAAAGATTATTAGAATGGTCAATTTTCTGGGTAGTCATAAGCATTTTAAGTTCTGAAAAAAAAAAAGAAAAAAAGAAAAGAAAAAGCTACTGTTTGGGTTTTAAATAACCAAAAACAAAACAAAACCAATTGCCATCCAGTCGAGTCCGACTCATAGCGACCCCATAGAAAGGTCAGTGGTTCAAACCTACCAGCCGCTCTTCCGAAGAAAGATGGACAGTCTGCCTTGGAAACCCTATGTGACAGTTCTACTCTGTCCTGTAGAGTCGCTATGAGTCAGATTTTAAATACTTTATCCAATAGTTTCTGGTCCCACATTAAAATGATCAAAGGCCAGGCATGCATAGCCACTACTTAAGTCCCATTTGTGAGAGACATTCCCGTTTTTATTAATAATAACAAAAATGTTAAAATCAGAAATTATTATATAGGACAAAGAGGAAATACTATGGACTCTCTGGTGTGTGTTTGAGCACACTTGAGACGAGGCAAGAAAAGGAGGCAACATTGTAGTACAAATGGTTAATGTGCTCAACTGCTAACTGAAAGGTTGGCGGTTCAAGTCCACCCAGAGGTGCTTAAGAAGAAAGGCCTGGCGATCTACTTCTGAAAAATCAACCCCTGAAAACTCTGTGGAGCACAGTTATATTCTGATACACGTGGGGTTGCCATGAATTGGAGTTGACTGGACAGCAACTGGTTTATGTGCCATGTACTTTATATACATTATCTTTGCATTATCTTTGTACGTTGTCATTGTTACTAGGTACTTGTGAGTCTAAGGTAAGCATAATTATTATCTCCATTTTACTGATGAGGTATGTAAGCCTTAGGCAATAGTGTAGCTTGCCTAAAGCGATGGAGCTGGCATTTGGATCCAGGTCTGCCAGGATTTAAACTCCTTTGCTTTTCACTAAACTATACGCCAGACCAAAGGATTTATTTATTTTTTTCAATAATATTTTGTTTTCGGTGGAAGTTTACACAGCAAATTAGGTTCCCATTTGACAATTTCTATACAAATTGCTCAGTGACATTAGTTGCATTTTTCACAATGTGTTAACATCCTCTTTAATTGCGTTCTGGTTGTTCCATTTTCAGTGCTCTAGTTTCCCTGCCCCCTTATCTTCTCATCTTTCCTTTAGAGTAATTATTGACCTTTTGGTCTCATATAGATGTTATTTTAATGGAGCACTGTACTCCATTAAAATAAAGGATATTAGTAATATCCTTTATTTTGTGTGCCAATCAGTTTTTTCACTAAAAGGACCCCGGGGGATAGTTTTGGTTCAAAGCCTGAAGAGTATCTCAGGGTGGTAGTCTCAGGGAGTCCTCTAGTCTCAACTGGTCTAGTAAGTCTGGACTTTTTAAGAATTTGAGTTCTGTTCCACATTTTTCTTCCATTCAATCAGAACGGTCAGGAGTAATAGCTGAGCACCATATAGTTCTTCTGGTCTCAGACGGCTGTGGCTCGTATAGGCTATTAGCCCTGCAGACTAAGTTTCTTCTCCGAAACTTCAGACTAAAGGATTTAGGGGAAGAAAAAGAAGGCGGTTGACTCACTGTGCAATTGGAAAGGAATGGATGGTAGGGAAAGGGCTGGAGCTGTGGGGATTGGAAGCCATCAGTTAGTTCCATTTTCATTCATCCCGGTACTCCTACATTTTTAGTTATAGCTGCTTAGGTTCCTAGTTTGAGCCTCAACTGTGTTCTCTGCTGGGATTCAGCATGTCTGACCCTGTCTGCTATGATGGTCAATGTGTCTTAAATGTCAATTTGGCTAGGCTAAAGTACCCAGTTGTTTAATCAAACATTAATCTAGGTGTTGCTGTAAAGGTATTTTGTAGGTAAGATTAACATCTACAATCAGTCGATTTTAAGTAAAGGTGATGTTACGGATTGAATTGTGTTCCCCCCAAATATGTATTGAAGTTCTAGCCCTTATAACTGTGGATGTGATCCTGTCTGGAAATAGGGTTTTCTTTTTTTATGTTAATCAGGCTATACTAGAGTATGGTGGGTCCTAAACCTAATCACTTCTGAGTTGTAAAAGAGCAGAACAGACACAGAGACACACATGGTGGGAAGGTGCCATAGAAGACACACACACCCAGCAGGAGCATCTATAAGCCCAGGAATGGCATGGATTGCCACAGCTACTAGAAGCTGAAATTAGCAAAGAAGGACCTCTCCCTAGAGCCATGGCCTGAAGTTGGACTTCTGGCTTCCTGAACTGTGAGAAAATAAATTTCTGTTCTTTAAAGCCACCCACTTGTAGAATATTTTGTTATGGTAGCACTAGCTAATTAAAGGAGTCCCTGAGCAGTGCAAACAGTTAACTGCTTGACCACTACCCAAAAGGTTGGCGGTTTGAACCCACCAAAAGGCGTCTTAGGAAGAAAGGCCTAGAAATCTGCTTCTGAAAGCTTACAGCCTTAAAAACCCTATCGAGTGCAGTTCTACTCTGCATACATGGGGTTGCCATGAGTTGGAATCCACTTGATGACAGCTGGTTTGATCACTAAGACAGTTGGGTAACAAAGACAGGTAACAAAGAGATTACCCTCAATAGTGTGGGTAGGCCTCATCCAATCAGCTGAAGGTCTTAAGAGCAAACCGGAGATTTCTCAGAGAAGGATAAATTCTGCCTCAAGACTGCAGCATCAAATCCTGCCAAGTTTCCAGCCTGCCCTATGGATATCAGACTTGCCAACCCCCACAATCGTGTGAGCCAACTTCTTAATACATATATTTTCTATTGGTTCTGTCACTCTGGAGTGCCCTGGCTGATACATCTGCCAAATAAAAGGGCTGGGTCAGAGAAAATGTCATTATCTTGAAAGGTTGAAGAGTGACAAAGAGAACTCATCTTAGGGAAGAAGGAGGCAGCACAGTGAGTTTGCCTGTGTTCCAAAACCTTGCTGTTAAAGAGAAGGGGGCATGCTGAGTGATTCAAAACTCATCCTAGCCAAACCTCCTTCCTTCCCGCTCTCCTTCCATAGGGTACCAGAACTGCATCAAGGTCTGAAGGCGCTTCTCGGCTTCTCCTGCTCCCTCCCACAGTCTCTTCCACATCTCATTCTGCCTTGGTGTGTGCATCTTGGTGGACTTGAACTAGCACAGAGGCATTGTTCTAGCACCTTCTCCACCTTCCCCCCGTTATAGGCATTAGGCAGCTCCAGCACATGGAGTGGAGGGAGCCTAGATTGCCTGGTGGCTGTGGGCTTCTTTTCAAACATAGAGGACTCCGCCTTCATCCCAGAGACTACTGAACACACCTCAGGGCCTTTGCATTAGGCTGAGATCCTGGATAAGCAGGTGGGACAAGATCCCATGAAACTTGGGCTAATGCTATTAATGTGACCTCTTTGGTGGCTGTAGGCTGGTGAGGTGATGAGACCTGGAGAAACTGAAGTTATAAACACACAATAAAAATACACTAAACGGATAATAACTGCTTCCATGAGCCTGATGAAACCCATGTTTAGTTTCTATAGCAAGAAATTGTATAGCAATCATGTTATAGTATAAATTAGTTAAAATAATAGGAAATATATTTGATGTTTACTATATGTCAGACACTAGATTAAGCTCTTTAATTGATAACCCTAAGGCAAGCACTTATTCAATATCCACTACCCCTTTCTTCTATGCTAACAAAACCCAGCTTTTGTTTGGGACAGCAATGTGCCTCTCCCCGGTGATGGCTTATGTCATGCAATCATGACACTCCTGCTTTCTGTATTCCCAGCTGCTTTTGCATTCAGGGGCGGCCACACAACCCAGTTCTGTCTAGGAGCCTTAAGCGGAAATCTGCCGGGGGAGGGGCTGGTTCTGGAACATGCTTTTCGCAGAAGACTATGTGGTGAAATTGTTCACTGCCTTCAAGTCTTTGCTCAAATGTCCCCTTTCCATTAAGGCCTACCCTGATCACCCTGTTTAACATTGCAGTCTGGCACATAGTAGGCACTCAATGTATTTTTTTTTTCCCATTTGATTTTATTGGTGCTTATCTGGTGGATTTTACATTTTAGTAAAAGTGTAAGTAAAAGCAAAAGAAAGCAAATATGAGACAACAAAACCAAACAAAAAAATCCTCCAAAATAAAAACAAAAATACACTCTACCCTTGAAAACAGAAGGATATGGCATTGTAGATGACTGATTAGTTTATTAGCCACGTATAATCTCTTTTTTTTTTAATTTTATTGTGCTTTAGGTGAAAGTTTACAGCTCAAGTTAGTTTCTCATTCAAAAATTTATAACTTTTTTTTGAGTGAACACAGGAAAACAAAATAGGGAAAATGTGGTAATTATTTTAAATTCTGCAGATCATCAATTTTTGTTCTTTTTATAACAAGAAAAATCAAAGAACTGCTCTTGCACAGACAGTGTCATTTAACACCAGGAAATCTATTTGCCTGGAGGACTGAGAAGCCATCTTGCAGAGGTCTCGTTCTAAGCAAATAAGGAGCCAGATAGAAGCCAACCAGCCCCAGAGCTGACACCAACTGCTCTTTCCTGGGCCCTGGCCACCCTTCCTGCCTCTAACCCTGCTAGGACATATTTTTCATCTGGGAGGGAACCTGCTCCCTCCCCTGAGCTCCTCTCTCACACCTCATGTCATGGATTGAATTGTGTCCCCAAAAAATATCTGTCAACTTGGCTGGGTCATGATTCCCAGTATTGTATGATTGTGTACCATTTTGTAATCTGATGTGATTTCCTTATGTGTTGTAAACTCTATCACTGTGTTGTAATAAAATGGATTAGCGGAAGTTATACTGATGAGGTATACAAGATTTGATAGTGTCTTAAGCCAATCTCTTTTGAGATATAAAAGAGAGAAGCAAGCAGAGAGACAGGGGAACCTCATACCACCGAGAAAGCAGTGCCAGGAGCAAAGCGTGTTCTTTGGGCCTGAGGTTCCTGCGCTGAGATGCTCCCAGACAAGGGAAGACTGATGGATCACAAGGACCTTCCTCCAGAGCTGACCAAGAGAGAAAGCCTTCTCCTGGAGCTGATGCCCTGAATTTGGACTTGTAACCTACTAGACTATGAGAGAATAAATTTCTCTTTGCTGAAGCTATCCACTTGTGGTATTTCTGTTATAGCAGCACTAGATGACTAAGACACCCTATAAAATCTTATTCAGCCTTCAAGGATTTGGCAACGGGTTTGGCTTTTTGGTACTCTGACTTTCTAATGGCTCATTTGAAGGAAGAGCTTTAGGCCTCATCTTGCTTGCCCCTTTGCAACATTTATTGTGGGTGACCACGAGTGTCTTCTTGAATTCTTTTTCTCTCATAGGTTCCGTGGTCATACCTTTGACTAGTTTCTCTCTGTCTCTCTGGTTGTTCCTTTCAGGTTCTTTTATTGCTTCTACTCCTCTATTCATCCTCTAGAAGTTGGGGTCCCTCAGCCCTCTTTTCTCTCTATCCATGCTTCTTGGTGCTCTCACCCACTGCCACAGCTCCACCCACTACCTGTCTGCTGCTGCCACCCATCTTTTGGTCTCTAGCGTTTACATACAGCAACAATAGATATGTCTACCTTGATTCGGAACTACAAACTCCTTAAACTTAATGTATCCCAACGGATTTCATTATTATCTCCCACCGCCAAAAAAACCCCCAAACCTGTCCCCTGTAGCATCAAAGTGTACATGACCATATAGCATAGTGGACACCAGTATAGGCTCTAAAGTTCATAGGTTAAAAATCCCTGGTTCTGCCTTTTACCAGTTGTGGGACTTTGAGAAATGACCTAACCCCTCTGTGCCTCAGTTTTCTGATATCAAATATCAGATAGGGTGTCACTTAACAGATGAGATTTTTTTGAAAAAATGTTTGTCCTTGGCACATCATAATCACTTCTGTGAAGATGATGATTCATTCATTTATTCAATAATTCAATGACTATTTACTGAGCAACACGTGTGCCCAAGCAGCCGTATTGGCGCAATGGTTAAGTGCTCAGCTGCTAACCCAAAGGTCAATGGTTCGAATCCACCAGCCACTCTGCAGGAGAAAAGACCTGGTGATCTGCTCCCGTAACTATTTCAGCGTAGGAAACCCTATAGGGCAGTTCTACTCTGTCCTTTAGCGGTCAGCTGGAATTGACTCAACAGTACGCAACAATATATGTGCCAAGCACTGCTCCAGGTACTAGAGAATCACGAATAAACAGAACAAAGTATAAAGCATTTGGGTAGCGATAAGTGCAAAGGAACGGGAAAAGCACAAAATGGGGATATGAAGTGTCAGAGGAAGGTTGAACTTTTAGGTAGGATTGGCAGAGAAGGCTTTCCTGAGAAGGTGGCTATCTTAGTTACCTAGTGCTGCCACAACAGAAATACCATAAGTGGGGTGGCTTTAAACAACAGAAATTTATTTTCTTACAGTTCTGGAGGCTAAAAGCCTGAATCAGGGTTTCAGCCATGTTGATTCCTTCTGTAAGCCTCTCTCCTAGTTTCAGGTGTCTTCCAGCAATCCTTGGCATTCCTCGATGTCTGTGTGTGTCTCTGTGTCTATTCTGCTTCTTTGATAACTCAGAAGTGATTAAGTTTAGGATCCACCCCAGTCTGGTATGATCTCACTAACAACAGAAGAAAACCCTTATTTCCAAACTGAGTCATATTTACAGGTATTAAAAAACAAACAAACAAAACCAAACCCATTGCCGTTGAGTTGATTCCAACTCATAGTGACCCTATAGGACAGAGTAGAACTGCCCCATAGAGTTTCCAAGGAGTGCCTGGTGGATTCGAACCACCAACCATTTGGTTAGCAGCCATAGCTCTTAACCACTACTCCACCAGGGTTTCCATTTACAGGTGTAGCAGTTAGGATTTCAACATATATTTTCTGGGACCACAATTCAATCCATAAGAGTGGCTTTGAGCTAAGCCCTGAGGGAGTGAAGGCGTTAGCTCTTCAGATAGTTGGAGAAAGCACAGAACAGCGATTGCAAATGCCCTGAGACAGGAGCATACCTGGCGTGTCCGATGCCTAGGAGGGCAGGCAGTTCATAGTCAAGTTTTCATTCATGGTCTGAGTGAATTGGAAAGCGAAGGAAGGGCTCTGGGCAGAAGAATGACAGTATGTGACCTCCATTTTAAAACTACCATCTGGCTGCTGTTGAGAGAGGCTGAACAGGGGCAAAGGTAGTAGCAGGAGGACATTTAGGAGGAGATTACTGCAAAACTCCAAGTCAGCGGTGACGGTGGCTTGGACCATGGCGGTAGCAGTGAGGGTGGAGAGACGTGATCAGGTTCTGGATATATTGTGAAGGTGTCGTGAACAGGATTTGCTGACAGATTGAATGTGGACTGTGAGAGAAAGAGAAAAAAGGAAGGATGACTTCAAGGTTTTTTTTTCGAGCAACTGGAAGCACGGTGATGGGGAGGATTGCAGGAGCAATGGGCTTTGAGGAGAAATCAGGCACTCAATTTTGTACATGTTAAGTTTGAGATTGTCTATTACAACATCTAGTTAGATGGGTATACAGCCCTTGATTTCATGGGAGAAGTTTAGGCTAGGGATACAGGGAGTATATTTTTCTCTCTCTTTTTTTATTGTGGTGAAAACACACACACCAAAACATCTGACAACACAACAATTTCCAGACTGACAACTCAATGCACCAAGTTTTCATGTTGTGCCATCATTGTTACTCTCCTCATCCAAAACATTTTACCACCATTAACATAAATTCAATGCCCTCCGGACAAAAACACCCCCTTTCCCTCTCCCTCTCACCCCTGGTAACCATTAATAATCTTGGTTTCTATGTATTTGCTTATTTCATATAACTGAGTTCATACGTTATTTGTCCTTTTGTAACTGACTGACTTCTTTCCCTCAGCATAAAGTTTTCAAGGTTTATTCACGCTGTGGCATGCGTCAGAACTTCATCTCTCTTTACTGCTGTATACTATTCCATTGTATGTGTATACCACATTTTGTTTATCCATTCATGTATTGATGGGCATTGTGGTTGTTTCCACCTTTTGGCTATTGTGAAAAGAGCTGCAGTGAACATTGGTGTACAGGTTTCTGTTTGCGTTTCTGCTTCCACTTCTTCTGAGTATATACTATTGGGATATATTGGGATTGCTGGGTCATATGGTAATTCTATTGTCAACTTTTCGAGGAACCACCAAACTGTTTTCCACAGTGGCTGTCCCATTTTATGTTCCCACCAGCAGTGCGTGAGTGTTTCAGCTTCTCCACAAGCTCACCAACACCTGCTGTTTTCTGTTTTTTTTTTTTTTTTTTTATCATTGCCATTCTAATGGGGTTGAGGGGTAAGGTGAGATCTCATGTAGTTTTTATTTGCATTTCCCTTATGGCTAATGATGTTGAGCATCTTTTCATGTCCTTATTGGCCATTTGCATATCTCTTGGTGAACTGACTATTCAATCCTTTGCCCATTTTTTGATTGGGTTGTTTGTCCTTTTGTTAAGTTTGTAAATAGCATTTAAAGCTATGAGACTGGATGAATTCACCTAAGACATGAGTGTAGGCTGAAAAAAAGAACAAAAAGAAAAAAAAAAAAACAAGTTCAAGAGCAAGGATGAGCCCTGGAACATTCTAATAATATTGATAATATGTGCTGGACCCCAGCAACTTATATACAGGCAGTCATCTGTCCCTCATAAAAAGGCTGCAAGGTAAATACTGTTTACCTGACTTGATAAAAGGGAATTCACAGAGATACAGCATTTGTTCAAGGGCACATTAAAAACAAACAAACAAACAAACTGAACCCATTGCCGTTGAGTGGATTCCCACCCGTAGCAACCCTATAGGACAGAGCAGAACTGCCTCTTAGGGTTTCCAAGGAGCGGCTGGTGGATTTGAACTGCTGGCCTTTTGGTTTGCAGCTGTATCACTTAACCACTGTGCCACCAGGGCTCCTCAAGGGAACACAGATAGTAATAAAAACAAAACAAAAGAAAACCACCAAACCCGTTGCTGTTGAGTAGATTCCTATTCAAGTGCTGATAAATCTCTCTCTGACTTCAAAGTTTTCCTCCCAGCAACCTAACTCGTAAACCTTGGCATAATCCTTTGTCTTCCCTTTCCCATCCAATTGGCCTTTCATTTCTATTTTCAAATTAAGCTTTAATACAGGCCATCCTAATCTTTTACCTTGAACTATTGCTACTGCCTCCTAATAGGATTTCCTGCCTTGAGACTTTCCCTAGTCTAATCCATTCCTTATCTTCCTAAAAATAAAGCTGATCATGTCACCTTCCTGCTCAACCCTTCTATTAACTTCCATTATCTATGAAATATAATCCAGCTTCCTTAGTTAGGTTTACAAGAGGCTTTCCCATCTGTCTCCAACCTACTTTTCCATCTCATCTCTTGCTCCTCTCCCCAATAACCCCTCCCATTCCCATCTATTCCCTGTGACACTGAACCTCTTATTGAGAGACACTAAGCCCTTATGCAACCCAGACAGTTTCACATGCTGTTTCCTTTTTGTACCTACACGGGTGAAACCTCCAGTGCAATACTGACTAAAAGGTGTGACGGCGGGCATCGTGTCTTTGCCTCATCGCCCAGGGAAGTTTTCATGTTTTCACCACTGTGTATGATGCTTGTTGTAGGATTGTTTTAGGTATCTTCATCAGATTAAGGAAGCTCCCTTGCTAAGGATTTATAAATTTAATAATTTATAAAATGTTTTTCTGTATCTATTAAGATGGCATCATCATTTCTCTCCTCTAATCAATCATCAATCAATAATTATTAACCGATAATTATTAATCAATTATTATTGATCAATAATTAATCAATAATTACTTCTGCAGTTAAATTAACCTTACATTCCTGGATTAATCCAACTTGATCTTTATGTATTATCCTTTAAAAAAATATACATGGGTTCAATTTGCCAGTATTTTGCTTAGTACATGGCCCTACGGTTTGAGCAGTGGCCCCCCAAAAGCCAAACCCCTTGCCACTGAGTCGATTCCGACTCACAGCGACCCTACAGGACAGAATAGAACTGCCCCATAGGGTTTCCAAGGAGCAGCTGGTGGATTCGAGCTGCCCGCCTTTTGGTTAGCAGCCGAGCTCTTAACTACTATGTCACCAGTGCCCAGGGGAGCACTTGCTGGAGAGTGACCAAAAGCAATCTGATACTTAGGAACCAAGTTTGATTTCACTTCCGTCTGGGATTAGGGCCTCTGAATGGATAGCAGGGGTGGGAGTTAGAGGGGATGTACGAAGCTCTGTATTACTTTAGGAAAATGAAAATGTCATTATAAAATTTTTTCATATTCAGCCTAATAATAGCCTAGTACAAAAATGGAAACAGACCTTATTGTTAAAATTCAAAAATTTCAATATCAATAAAATAAAGGCCTACGTTTATACATAAATCTAGTTATGTTTAGTTTGCTAGTTCCGTAAAAAAGTAATGATAAGAGGGGTGGAGTCCCATACAGTCCCCCAAACACCCTTTCAGAAAGGTTTTCTACAGGATGTCCTTCTCTGAGACTTTGATTAGTCCGATTTTCTACAGGATGTCCTTCTCTGAGACTTTGATTAGTCCGAGGTTGATGAGGATGGTCTTTTCCAGTTCCAGATAATTGTCGTAGTCCATTTTCAGTTCAGCCTCCAATTGTTCTTTTGACTTGTGATAGGTTTTCTAGGGGAGAAAAAGCAAGACATCCCTATAAAATCCTGACAGCTGAAAATCCCAAAGGACAAGCAGGGTCTGTTTTAAACTATTGGCCTGGTTGCTGTCTCAGGAAGGAGTCTGCAGGAGGGTGGGAGGGCAGGAGGGTACCTCTTGCTGCAGTCGGGGGAGGAGTTGCTGCTCTGTTTGGGGAAGGCAGAAACCGAGTGGACAAGTGTGAATAGATACAAGATATCTCCTGGAGGGGGAGCAGACGGATTTGCTGCTGAGTTGCATGTGGGGGTCTCAGGGAAAGGAAGGAATCTAGGATGGCTTGCAATTCCTGGCTCAAAGCAGAGCGTGCTGCCGCTTACTGAGGAAGGAGCACACTGACAGGGGAGAGACACAAGGGAACGTTTATGATGCCAAGAAGTCCCTGGGTGGTGCAAACTTAAAGGTTGGTAGTTCAAACCCATTCAGAGGCACCTCAGAAGAAAGGCCTGGTGATCTGCTTCCAAAAGGTCACAGCCTTGAAAACCCTATGAAGCATTTTCTACTCTGCACACATGAGGTATCCATGAGTCAGAATCGACCGGATGGCAACTGGTTTAGTTTATTTATGCAGCCGATTTACCCAATACCACTTACTGGATAATCGTTTGGTCAGGATTCCTTCAGGAATTAATACGTTCTTACATAGTCTAGGAGTCATTTCAGGACTACCTGTTCTGTTGTTTGATCTGTCAGTATTTGCATCAGTGCCGATCTGGTTGAATTAGTTTGGTATTTTAATTCATTATAATATCTGATAGGGCAAGCCCCCAGGCATTATGATTTTTCAGAATTTTTCCCCATCTGTTTATTCTCTCAGATGAACTTTGGAATCATTTCCGTCTTGATGTATCGTCCTTGTAGTTGTCTTGGTTTTCCTCCTCTTGTCCCCTCTCCCATCCTGTTGTCTCCCTGCTCCCGTGTCACGAAGCTCTGTCTTTGTGTGTTCCATTAGGGGGACTAGGACTCTAAACGTTCATTCTAGTTTCTTTTTTTTTTTTAATTGTACTTCAGGTGAAGGCTTACAGAACAAATAGTTTCTCATGAAACAGTAGTACACATTGTTTTATGACACTGGTTAACAACCCCACGACATGTCAGCCGTCTCCCTTCTCGACCTTTTTTTTTTTGGTGAAAATATACATTCTAGTTTCTTTAGAGAATACTTTTGAAACAATATTTTCCTTCGTTGAGACTTCACAGTAATTGATAGTCCCTTCTTCGTCTGCTGTATTCTTTCCATATGTTTGCTTATCTTTCCCTTTTCTTAGTATCTCTGACTTTCATATTCCTCATCTCTAATAATAGTATCCACTTCATAGCATTGTGAGGGTTAAATGAACCATGTATTTAACCCTCGTGTCAAATCCTCAGAATACTGCCTGGCACTTAATACATGTTAGCTGCAGTATGTAACCAATTCACAAAAAGAGCAAGACTTGATATGGTAAGAGTAGAAAAAACCTTCTATCCACTGTCCTTTGCAATATATGTGGCAGATCCCAGAGCTTTTCCGATTACTTTTAGGTATTATGAATAGTGTCAGGTTCAGGTCTTTATAAAGATCCAGGCCCTCCCACAGCAGTGCCTCTGATGTCAGCCACACGTCCTGGCTGGCTGCTGATGGGCCCGCCCCCAGCTCATCTGCCTCACCTCAGATAGAAAGTTCTTTTGGACATCTGATTTGAGCCCAGGTACTTTCCAAAGGGGTCTCCTTGGCCCCCAGAAAAGCGTGCCATCCCCTCTCTGCCATCAGGAGACGCTCCTTGCTCCACCAGCCTCTCTCCACACGCTGCTGTCAGGACAGTGTAAGCCAGTCTCTGGCCTGCAGGCTTTCCAGGAAAGAGCCAGACCTAGTCACTGGGTTCCTAGCTCTCCCCCACATTCTGCTCTGGTTCCTTGGTAACACGTGGCTCTTGGATTTCTGCTGCTGAACAAGCCTCTCTCGAGCAGTGGTTCCCCGGAAGGTCTCCTTATGAAGTCTGATGTATCCAGGAAGGGGGAGCGGGGAATCCACGGCCCTCTGACACCTGTCTCTCAAAAAAAAAAAATTCCTCTTGCAGCCGTCTTCCCTGTAACTCCTGCCTCCCTTATGTAGCCTGGAGGCTGGGGGATTGACTAGAGGGTGCAGAATTCTTTTGAACATCCTCTTCCTCCCCTCTTTGAAATCCTTTATAGATGGTGTAGCTTGTGGGGTTATGTGGCAACTACTTTCCCCACCTTTGTGCCTTCAGCGGAAACTCCTGTTAGGGAAATTCCCATTTCAGATGCTGTTAGAGTGTATTACTCTTACGCATCAAGAAGCGAGCTATATCAGGTCTGATGTTTACAAAGAGGCAGGTATATGGTTGCTAGGGATCTGTTGGTTGAAGTGTGCAGCCTAATGCCTGGCACTGGTGGGCACTCAGAACATCTAGCCCTGCGGGATAGATGTGTGGTCTTCTCACATCCTCTGTGAAAATGCTAACAGCGAACACTTACTAACACTCTGTATGTGCCAGTTACTCTCTTGCTGTGTGCTGTTGAGTCGATTTTTGACTCACAGTGACCCCACATGACGGAATAGAACTGCCCTATAGGGTTTTCTAGGCTGTAATCTTCATGGAAGCAGATTGCCAGGCCCTCCTCCCATGGAACCTCGGGGTGTGTTCCAACCGCCAACCTTGCCGTTAGCAGCCGAGCGCTTAACCATTTTGCCGCCAGTGCTGTAAATTTCTTAACTCGTTTAATCCCCACTGCATCCTCTGAGGTTGCTACAGTTATTATTCCCACCTTCCCCTTTATCACCAGTTGCTTATAAGGAAATATTTCTTACTAATGACGGTTGTTTTTTCTTTGTGGTCTTTTTCATATTCTAAATGCAGCAGAGGAACCCTTTTAAATTTGTTCATTTATCCAAGATTTAGCTCCAGAGAAATTTTGAGAAATGATAGCTCTACTTAGAAGAGGGTACGACGTCAAATGGAAATGAAGTTACAAAAAGGAAAAATTTTGGAAAGCAGAACGCATAATACAGTATTATAATAGTTGGGTGGTTTAAAAGTATTTCACATGCAAATTAATTTTGGATTATTTATCCACAATTCTACTTGCTCCCACTGATGCAGCTAATGAGGAATAGGCAGTGTGGTATTTAAACATAATAATTGTAGATAATTGCTGGGGTAGGGGAAGGGTGGCAGATTATCCAACAGAATTTCAACCAATGTCTGTGGGTGTGCAAAAAAGCAAACCAAGACCAATTTGTTTGTAGCAAGAGAAAACAATGAAAGCTAATTAATTGGTATTCTTTTATACTTTGTCATTACTAAACAATTCTTTTGAAAGGCGGCCCTCTGCCTTTATAACACTAATTAGTATCTATCTATAAAGGATAATGTTAATATATTTGCTAACATAGTGCATTAAAATATTTCCACATGCTGGTGCTTTAATTGAGACCTAGGGTCTTACGTGAATAATTATGTTGGAAGATGTTAGATACTTGGCTATAAGGAAACTAGAGAAAAAACCAATGATGACATTGCTGGTGACAAAAGTTCAAGGGAGGGATAAGCAACAGATTCAAATAAACAAGAAAGAGAGAAGTAGACATATGGACTGAATGAACATCAGGTGAGAATGAGTGTCCCCCCCAAAATGTGTGTATCAATTTGGCTGGGCCATGATTCCCAGAGTTGTGTGGTTGGCCTCCATTTTGTGATTGTAGTTTTATGTTAAAGAGGATTAGGGTGGGATTTTAACACCACCCTTACCCAGGTTACATCCCTGATCCAATGTAAACGGAGTTTCCCTGGGGTGTGGCCTACACGACCTTTTATCTCTTAAGAGATAAAAGGAAAGAGAAGAAAGCAGAGAGTTGGGGGACCTCATACCAGCAAGAAAGTAGTGCCAGGAGCAGAATGCGTCCTTTGGACCCGGGGTCCCTGCGTGGAGAAGCTCCTAGTCCGGGGGAACACTGATTAGAAGGCTGACAGAGAGAGAAAGCCTTCCCCTGAAGCTGACACCCTGAATTTGGACTTTTAGCCTACTTTACTGTGAAGAAATAAATTTCTCTTTGTTAAAGCCATCCACTCATGGTATTTCTGTTAGAGCAGCCCTAGATGACTAAGACAATGAGAGAAGTATGAATTCACAGAATATTTAAAGGCCCCAAATTCCAGATGAGTAAGGGAAGATCCACAGAGTGACAATTCGTATCAAACAGAAAGATGCTGAGAAGAGGGCGAGGGGAGAATATAGAGCTTTAGGTTCCTTTTTGATAGTTTAATATTGTTGTTGTGTGCCATCCAGTCGATTCCTACTCACAGAGACCCTACCGGACAAAGTAGAACTGCCCTATAGAGTTACCCAAGCTGAAATCTTTATGGGAGCAAATCGCCAGGTCTTTTCTTCCACGGAGAAGCTGGTGGGTTCGAACTGCCAACCTTTTGGTTAGCAGCTGATTGTTTAAGCATTGTGCCACCAGGGCTCCTGAGTTTCAGATAGATGTGTCTTACATAAATTCACCTCTGTCTCAAATTTTGAAGATCCAATATACTATGTTATAGTAAAATTCATATATATATAGTTAGTTACACTAACTACCATTTAATGAAAGTCTAACTATTTGTCAGGTTTCTTAACAGATAGCCCTACAGTAACCCTAAAAGGTAGTTATTATTATTCCCGTGTTGAACTGAGAGAGTGGAAGCTCAGCAAGGATAAGAGCCTTGCTCCAGGTCTCATAGCTAGTGAGTGGCCCTCTTGTCTTGACTCTATATTTTACTCCTTTTATACTATCTGTTTTAATACATTATTCCCTGGATGTTAAAATTCTATATAGTAAAGCATTCAAATGTTGAATCATTGTATCTATACCCAAGGAAGTCATAGAGAAAATTCCAGAAAAGAACTGGATGAAATCTTGCTAGTTGTCCCGTTGGTAGTTCTCACACATGGTGAGCTAGGACCAGAGAAATGCCCTCCTGACGCTCACGAGACCAAAGGAAGAATATGAAAAGGTATTACTTTTCCATTAAAACTATGGAATAAGCCAATCAAACACATAACCACTGGCATTAGAGGAAAGCAACTTCCGTTTCTGAAATTTAACTTACAGCTTTTTTCTTCTCAGTTTCCAGATCCATTTCTTGCTTTTCTTGCTCACGAATTTTTTTGCGCTGCTCCACGTATTCCAGATGCTTGACTTCTCTTTCAAAGTAGTAGTTAACACTTGCTATCTGTTAGAAACAAAGGCCCATGAGAGGGTAACCCATGCGGAAGGCCTCATGTTCTTCACAAGGCTCTGTTGGGATTCCTGCTGCTGGTAATTAATTAGGTAGATTACCTAGTTTGGGATACTGTTAACCTTTTAGGTGAATGTAATTTGGAAATTGTTCACTTTAATTGCCTGTCTAAATCTCAGAGAGGATGCCTTTGCAGATCTATGATTGATAAAGTGGCTTCCAAATTCCCCATTATCTCTTTCAGATTTGTGAGGATTTCTAATATTTTTGGCAATGCTGGGCAAAAAGAAACCCTTCAAAGTTGTCATAGCTCTGGCTTGTCTTCATGGCTGTTAAAAGCAGGGACTGCTTGATGTTATGATTAAGATGATTTTGAATTGCAGTCTAAAATGTAATTGCATAGGGAAATTGGGCCCTGGATTGTGCATGATTTCAGGGCAGTTCAACAAACATTTATTGAGTACTTATTCTAAGCACTGGAGCCCTAGTGGCACAGTGGTTAAGAGCTCAGCTGCTAACCAAAAGCTCAGCAGTTCGAATCCACCAGTTGCTCCTTGGAAAATCTATGGTGCAGTTCTACTGTCCTATAGGGTCACTGTGAGTCAGAATTGACTTGACAGCAACAGGTTTCATTCTAAGCACTGGGAAAACGATGATATGCTGTAAGAGAAAGTCCATTTTTAGCTTTAGAAACTTTTGGTGGTCTTTTAATTCAAGTAGCATCAAATGTGGTACTTACATTTAAGCTATGACTACCTGTAATACAGGTAACTAGCGGTATTAGGGAAGAACAGGGTTCATGGGCCCATGGCCCCACTACCAGCGGAATTTGCAGGCTATCGTGCAAAGGTTTAGGGCCCTGTGAATCGGAGGTTGCCAGGAAGGGAGTGGGGTTGGAACAAGAGAGCAGCAAAAAGTTGTAACTTCAAAGAAAAATGTTCAGGGATTGCCTTTATCCCTTTTATTCCTTCTTTTTCTAAGCTGGAGGAAAGTTTCATGTCATCAACCAAACTTGGAAAACCCAGATGAGGGTATCAATGTAGACGCTAAAGGGACTGGAATCAGAGGTGAGCGCCTGGTGTCATGGAGGGTGTACTGTGTGGGCATAAGAACAGCTGCAGGAAAGGCTGCAGAGACCTTGGGGAAGGCAACCAGTGGAAAGAAAGCTCTTTGCCTTCTGGTAACTAAGCTCTGTTAGGACTTGCAAACAGATTGCAATCTATGTATTTAATACTGGTTGTGTGTGTGCGTGTGTGTGTGTGTGTGTGTATATACATATATATATACATATATATATATACACATCGGAACTGACTCGATGGCAATGGGTTTGGTTTTGGCATATATATATGTTGTTGTTAGGTGCCATTGAGTCAATTCCAACTCATAGCGACCCTATGTACAACAGAACAAAACACTGCCTGGTCCTGGGCCATTCACATGATCGTTGTTATGCTTGAGCCCATTGTTGCAGCCAGTGTCAATCCATCTTGTTGAGGGTCTTCCTCTTTTTCGCAGACCCTCTTCCCTACCAAGCATGATGTCTTTCTCCAGGGACTGATCCCTCCTGATAACGCACCTAAAGTATGTAAGCCATAGTCTCGCCATCCTTGCTTCTAAGGCACATTCTGGCTGTACTTCTTCCAAGACAGACTTGTTTGTTCTTTTGGCAGTCCATGGTATATTCAATATTCTTTGCCAACACCATAATTCAAAGGTGTCCATTCTTCTTTGGTCTTCCTTATTTATCGTCCAGCTTTTGCACACATATGAAGCGATTGAAAATACCATGGCTTGAGTCAGGTGCACATTAGTCTTCAAGGTGACATCTTTGCTTTTTAACACTTTGAAGAGGTCTTTTGCAGCAGATTTTCCCAATGCAATGCATCGTTTGATTTCTTAACTGCTGCTTCCATGGGTGTTGATTGTGGATCCAAGTAAAATGAAATCCTCGACTTCAATTTTTTCTCTGTTTATCATGATGTTGCTTATTGGTCCAGTTGTGAGGATTTTTGTTTTCTTTACGTTGAGGTGTAATCCATACTGAAGGCTGTGGTCTTTGATCATCAGTAAGTGCTTCAAGTCCTCTTTACTTTCAGCAAGCAAGGTTGTGTCAGCTGTATAACTCAGGTTGTTAATGAGTCTTCCTCC
>NW_004443939.1:35810438-35838796 GCF_000243295.1 Trichechus manatus latirostris | reverse complement strand
AGATTGAATAAGTATGGTGAAAGAATACAACCCTGATGCACACTTTTCCTGACTTTAAACCACGAAGTATTCCCTTGTTCTATTCGAATGACTGCCTCTTGGTCTATGTACAGGTTCTTCATGAGCACAATTAAGTGTTCTGGAATTCCCATTCTTTCAGTGTTATCCATAATTTGTTATGATCCACACAGTCGAATGCCTTTGCATAGTCAATAAAACACAGATAAACATCTTTCTGGTATTTTCTCCTTTCAGCGAGGATCCCTCTGACACCAGCCATGATATCCCTGGTTCCATGTCCTCTTCTAAATCCAGCTTGAATTTCTGGCAGCTCCCTGTCGATATACTGCTGCAGCTGCTTTTGAATGATCTTCAGAATTTTACTTGCGTGTGATTTTAATGATATTGTTTGATAATTTCTGCATTTGGTTGGATCACCTTTCTTTGGAATAGGCATAAATATATATATGTGTGTGTGTGTGTGTGTGTGTGTATAGTCGGCGTTCGGTATCCGCAAATACTCAAAAATTCACAGATGCTCAAGTCTCTTATATAAAATGGGGTAGTATTTGCATATAACCTATGCACATCTTCCTGTATAGTTTATCATCTCTGGATTACTTATAATAGCAAATACAGTGTAAATACTATGTAAATAGTTGTTTCATCACAATTGAAGACTTGCTCTGGAAGGTAACCTTTCTGTTCTCTGAGTTTCTTGAGCTCCTCTGGGAACGATGATGCTGTCTGGGCATCAGCCAATGCCGATTCTCCCGGGATCTTGAAGTTATTGAGGCTGTAGTGCTTTCCATAGCTAGCCAGCCGTCCCTTACCAGCCTGAAACTCCTTCCTCTCGCTCTCCTAACCCCCCTCACACTTAGCGTTTGAGGTATTGCTTTGATTTCTTCATTGCTTTTTAGGTTTTTTTTTTTTTTTTTTTTTTTACCTTAAGCAAAGGGTGAATACAACACAAGTAGTGAACGAACAAGATGCTAGGTGAACAATACTCAAACAACAAGTGCTGGAGAGAGACCGAGGATCTGCGAAATGGTGGGAGGCTACAGCAGGGTATGCCTACATATCACTTCATTCGCGTGGATTCAGTGTAGTGCTCGGTGCATGGCAAATTCAAGTTTTGCTTTTTGGAACTTTCTTTTTCTGAATATTTTTGATCCGCGATTAGTTGAATCCACAAATGTGGACCCCGCGGATATGGAGGGCCAGAGAAAACCAAAAACCAAACCCGTTGCTGTTGAGTCGATTCTGACTCATAGCGACCCTACAGGACAGAGTAGAACTGCCCCATAAGGTTTCCAAGGAGCAACTGGTGGATTTGAATTGCTGACCGTTTGGTTAGCAGCCATAACTCTTAACCATTGCACCACCAGGGCTCAATTACATACATACATACATATATATATATATATATATATATATATAATCAATATCAAATATATAGATTGCAATCTGTTGCAAGTCCGAACAGAGTTTAGTTAAGGAAGACAAAAAGGCACGTGTAGCTGTTCTACTCTGTCTTATAGGGTCGCTAGGAGCCGAAATCGACTCGACAGCAACAGGTTTGATTTTTTTTTGGGGGTACATATATGTGCATGTGTGTATGTTCATGATAAATCAAGAAAATATTGAAGTTGTCAAGGATTTTATTTTACTTGCATCCACAATCAATGCCCAAGGAGGCAGCAGTCAAGAAATCAAATGATGTATTGCATTGGGCAAATCTGCTGCAAAAGACCTCTGTAAAGTGTTAAAAAGCAAAGAAGTCATTTTGAGGACTAAGGTGTGCCTGACCCAAGCCATGGTATTTTCAATCGCCTTATATGCATGTGAAAGCTGGTCAGTCAATAAGGAAGACCAAAGAAGAATTGACACATTTGAATTACGGTGTTGGTGAAGAATATTGAGTATACCATGGATTGCCAGAAGGATGAATAAATCTTGTTTTGGAAGAAGTACAGCCAGAATGTTCCTTAAAAGCGAGGATGGTGAAACTTCATCTCACTTACTTTGGACATGTCATCAGGAGGGACTGATTCCTGGAAAAAAGCCATCACACTTGGTAGAGGGTCGGCAAAAAAGAGGAAGACCCTCAGAGAGATGGATTGACACAGTGGCTGCAACAATGGGCTCAAACATAGCAATGATTGTAAGGATGGTGCAGGACTGGGCTGTGTTTCATTCTGTTGTACATAGGGTCACTACGAGTCGGAACCAACTCGAGGGCACCTAACAACATAACAACAACACATATGTATGTATTTCTATTCACTGATCTTCTTTTTATAATCTCATTATTAACATTGCTTGAAACACTTGGGTGGTGGATATGGAGGGGCAGAATGTTGCCAGTTCAGAGGTGCAGGCTGTATCCCAAGTCAGACAGAGGAGGTTAGGGTAGGAGTGGGTGACGGAGAGATGCATAAAAACACCAACAGGGCCCCTCAGGAAACGGCATGTCTGAAATAAAGGTTCTACGCTTTGGTTAACCTGAAGATAGTATTTTATGGTAATGAATCTCCAAATCAATTCTTCTCTCAGAATCTGGGCTTCCTTTACTTGGCCTTTCTCCCATTTCACTTTTTTTTCCCCCTAGCTTCAAACTATTTAATTCATGCAATAGGAATATATACCCTTATTTTTGACTGTATAATTCTTTTGTTTTTTTACATAGCAGAAATATCATTTTTGAACACACTTTTAAAATACGCCTCATAAATATTTGGTCACATAAATCCTTAAAGACAAAAGTTACTAACCTCATTGGTAGAAGGGTGACTTAATGTCCAAGGAATTTCTAATATATGCAGCGTTCCGTAATAATCAGCTATGGCTATAAATTGCTGCCTAGCTGAAAGATTAAAAAAAGTGGGACAAAAATCAGCAAACAGGAAGCCGCCGTCTTAGAGGTTAAACATAAAATGTGCTTTTGTCTTGTGGTCTCTCGTGGGACCTGCTGTGGCTACAATAATCTTAGCATCTTCATTAGATGCTCATAACTGGCAAAAATTACATGTAAAAGTCATTTTTTTCCAGTTGATGAAATGAAAGCTGAGACCCTAAGCCCCTGTCAGCCACCCTGCCTCTTCAAATCTTCTTTTCCTGGTGTCTACATCAGGAGTGTGGCTCCTGGCTGGGGTGGACCCTCTGTGTGGTTGGGCCCTCTGGGAAGGTTTGAAAAGAAAGCAGAGACAACACATGGAAAGATTTTCAAAGAAAAGTCATGACGCATATTTTTACCAAACACACAATAAGGGCTAA
Organism: Trichechus manatus latirostris; assembly: GCF_000243295.1. Lineage (NCBI taxonomy): Eukaryota > Metazoa > Chordata > Mammalia > Sirenia > Trichechidae > Trichechus > Trichechus manatus. Next base: position 35,835,520 of record NW_004443939.1, on the reverse strand, counting down.
AGAATACCATTATCCAAGTGAATTTCCAAGACACAGTCAGACCCACAGTTTTCCTGTTATAAAAACAAACTGCCTGCTTTGAGCATTGAAAATGGGTATAAAACCAACATGTTTCAGAATTTTAATTTTATATCTCATTATGTGTTTGTGTGTTTTTTGTCATTTGTAGAGTATCTGGTTCAAATTGCTAAATCCTGGACTCTTAGAAATGTTTTGTATCAAAGACGAGAGAACACACTTTGGTGACACGTATGACTAAGTAGTAGCCAGACTGTGACACTCGAGGGATTCTGAAGATTCAGCTTCCAAATCTAAAGTTTTTGAGAGAGAAATGGATAGAAAGAACATTTTATGCCTGCACTCCTTTGGAAACAAAGGGAAACAGATCTTCTTTTTAAAGAGGTAAATATACTAGATTTATACAAAAAGTAAACTTGGGTAAAACAGAAAGATTAGGATGGAAGAAACAAATTATTTTTCCATAGACACATCCTTGAATTCCTGCATGCTTTGCTATACATTATTTTTTCCTTGTAATTAATATAAAAATTGAAGTTTAAATAGATATATATTCTCAGAGAGTCATTTGATTTTGTCAAAAGGACTGCTTGACACTGTCCAGGGAGAACTGCAAAAGTGATAAAATGTTGGAAAAATGTGACTTATAGTGAAAAGTTAAAGAAACAAAACTATTCTATTTGGAAAAGAAGCAGCAAAAAGTAGCAAAGATTTAGGGATCACCCTGTCTGACCTGGAAAAGATGAGAAGGGTGTTTTCCATTGCATATTTCAAAATCAGCCTCTGTTTGACACGCTAAACATATCTCAGAAAGAATTGTTGAGGAAGCACAACAGTAAGAGAAGCTCAGGTTGTAGCCAAGATCTGAGAGCAAGAGGGAAGGGAAGAGCAGAAAAACGAAAACCTGAGAGAAAATATTGGAAGCTTTCCAGATGAATGTCAAATATTCCCGAGTTACTAAAAAAGGCAAAATGAGTTAGCTCATAACATACCAGAAAGGGTCCAGGGTTTGATGTAGGTGATCATTGTTACGCAGATGTTTTGTGACTGGGCTGGTTCGTGCGTTTTTTCCAGAAGGTCCCAGATATCAATGTATCCATCTTCTCGACCAACATAGAAAACCCCAGGCCTTGTCAGGGACCAGTGCCCTGAGGTGTACCTTTTTGGTGCACAGCATGACTGAAGTAGGGGTCCAATCTTAAAAAAGAATTTTTTAAATACAAATTCAAAGTTTTTGTTACCATCTGAGGGGAATTCACAATGATTTTCAGTTCTGAATCTAAACAGTTTCCTGTAAGTACAAGTCAGATGGCTATGATCACGGAAGAGCAAAAATATGCCCACTCAGAGTCTTCTCTTTATGGTCAGGTTTTTATATAATGCCAGCTCTTTTCATTCCTATGTATTTTCATAACACCCTTTTTCTCTTCAGTTGCTTTTTAGAAAAGCCTAAACCTTCAAATCAAGCTGTGATCGTTCTAATAATTCAACTGCTGCTAAAGTTCATTGCTATTTCTATGGAGACTGATGGACATTAGATAAGCAAAGTTTATATGGTGATTATCACTGTAGACCTTCATTTTGCTATCAGATGTCTCCTTCCCATGGGAACAGCTCTGGTAGCCAGGAAAAGCAAATGAAAACTCTTGTCAATTCCAGCTGTAAGCCGCATGTTGAAAATCAACAGCAGAGTTGGCAAATTTGTGCTAAATAACTTAACATGGAATCATCCAATGGCTTATAAATATTGTTTGGAAGTGACTGTAGACCACTAAAGCCTCATGAGATCATCTGCTCTTTTTTCTACCATGAGGTCATTTGCATGCTTTGGGAGGTTTTCACAGAGAAAGAAGATCAGAGTGTGCTTTCTTTCACTGTCACACACCATCTGGCAACCGGGTGTACTCATTGACCGACTTACATCTGCAGGCGCTAAACTAGACCATGGAGCTGCTTCTCGTTCTCTAATACACGTTTAAGAAACTTTCCTGTAGGGAACGAGGAATGTTGCAGATTCATGGACTCCTTAGAGGCAGCACTTCAAACCTGTTCTCCTTACCAGGAGACAGCCAGGTTCCTGACCCCTGCAGAGACTTTGGATAATCTTGCCTGAATTTTCCTTTTCTTTTAAACTACAAACCTAATACTTCTTCATTGTTAAAATAAAAGCAACACGAAAACAAAAACAAAAAACTCAAACATTACAGAAGTACATTTGATATAAAGTAGAAGTCCTCTTGCTGATGGGCATTTGTTTCCAGTTGTTTGGATGGTAACATCCTTGCTCATATATTTATGCACATTTCTTTGTGTATTTGTGTCAGAGTCCCAGAAGTGTAACTGTTAGGTCAAAGAATATATATCTCTATCTTTATCTATCTCCAGCTGTGAAATATATATACATATATCTTTCAGATTTTGATAATCTTGTCAAATTGCCCACCGAAGGGATAGATCAATTTAAACTCCCACCAAAATCAGTATTTCCCCCACATTCTTGCTTAACTAGCTTTTATCGGTCTAATTTTTCCGGTTTAGCTTCTCTGCCCGGACCTAGCCCCTTTTCTTAATCCTGACCACCAGATTCTTGTCACTGCCTCACCACTACCTTTGGCTCATGTGTCTCTGGAAAGGTCATGTTCTACCTGGTAATGGACCCCCTAGCTTACCTACTCCCTCTTTCTGAACTGCCAACATATTTCTGGTACAGAGCAAAAATGCCAGACCAAATGTTTCTCCTTGGGCATATACAGTAATCAGCATCCCATCTTTTATTTTAAATGGAGAAAAAAACACAAAGCAAATCATTGGCCCACAATATATATCTCAAAGAAAAGATTATACGTTTTCAGAGAACAAGGGACTTGTAAACGTTGTTTCATTCCCTCAGGAAAGAAGAGCAAATGGTTGTTTTTAAAAGGCTGACAGTGGTTCTGCTGACTTACTGGAGCCCTGGCCATCTGTTCTAATTTTCTAAGAAGTATCCCAAAGGCACTGGTATGTCAGAACAGTCTGTTGTTCCTATTGTCTTTCTCATTAACAAAGGGCCACACACCCACTCAGACATTTTTCATGCAACTTACCACAACGTCTTCCTTCCAGATAGCCACATTCCATCCCCCAATGGTCAGGATAATGTCCTTGTAAAAAGGTGACCTCTGAATAGTGTGGACAGCTCCATCATGGACAGTGTAGAGGTTAACTGGCTTCTTTGCTGTTGGAGTGGAAAAGGCCATTTCATCCTTAATAACACTGTTTAGGTTCCCACAAGGAAGAATGGACAGGCCTCCAATGGACAGAGAGGCCTCAGTTAATGAAGTTCAGAGTGGAAAGCCAGAGGTCAGTTGGGGTGAATGAAACTATCAAGCAATAGCTCTTCCTCCACTTTTTATGAAAAGTCCAGGGAACTTTCCATTGAGGCCACTTTTCAGGTCTAGAGGGATTCTTTAGGTTCTTATTTATTTACTCATTCATTCAGTCAATAAATATTGATGGGTTGCCTACACACACCAGCTGCTGTACAATGGTGAACAAACAAACAGAATCCTGCCCTCATGGAGCTTACAGTCTGATGGGAAAGACAGTCAAACAACCCCCAAAATACACAATAAAAAACGGTGAAAAGGGCTGTGAAGGAAAAGAAAAATACTAAAAGAATAACAAAGGGACATAACTTAGACCGGATGGTCAAAAAGGCTTCTCTGAAGATGAGTTGTCTAGGCCTGAGTAGCGGTGTAGCATGGGAAGATTTTGGTGTGGAGGAACATTTTAGGTAGAGGGAATAATATACATCAAAGTCCTGAGGAAAGAAAGTGTTTGGTGCCTTTTGTAAGTCTGAGGAAGGCAATATGAGTGGGGTTTGGTAATCACAGTGTGAGAGACAGGAGACAAGTGGGAGCCAGGCAGGTGCAGATCACTCAGAGCCTCATAAGAAAGGAGTTTAGATTATATCCTAGGTGCAGTGTGCGCTCATGAGTCTTTTAGGCCTGGAAGTGAGGTGATCTGATTGATTTTTCCAAAAGATTCTCTGACTGCTGGGAGGAGAAGGATTAGAGGCAGGTAAAAGCATAAGACGGGAGATGATAGGAGGCCATCATGGTAGTCCTGGTGAGAGATGATGGTGGCTTGTATGAGGTGCAATGGAGAAGAGTGGATGGTCAAGAAATATCTGGGAGCTGGCATTCCCAGGACTTGGAGATGGCTTGAATGAGAAGGGAGCAAGAGAAGAAGTACTGACAATGACAGCCTGCATTCTGACAAGAGCAACTGGCTCGATGGCATTTCCATTTACTGCAACTGGGATCGCTAGAAAGGGAGCAATTTGGATGTTAAGAGCAAGAGTTCTGTTTAGTCTCTGGCCCAGGCCCCTGAGATCTCTTTACCCAGTCATTGTTGGGTCTCTTCTTGCCCTTCCCCATCCCCAGGCCCTGGTGGCACTGCAGAGCTGGATTCTCCCCGTTCCTTGCCCACCAACCACAGTCCCAGTGATGGCCATAAACATATAATCCTGTCGAGGCTGAACCACAGCGTTTGGCGACTTTACGCTAAAACCACAAACTTGTTCTGTAATCTTAGCTTATTAATAGCTATGTGAGGGCTTTTTTTTTCCCCTCCAGAATTCTGAATGGGGCATTATACACAAAAAGAGTTACTGAATCTTGTTAAAAAGCTTATAAAGTAAAATAAATAAATAAAAAATTTTAAATGTAGCTTTTCTGGATTGGGGGGGGGGGGAAAGAGCAATTTTCCTCCAACCAAAGCCCCATCCTGAAAAGAACACGAAGATATACTTCTCGGGCCATCCTTAAGGTGATGTGGAAGATTCCTGGTAAGGCACGAGAGCCCCAGCAATCAGCTGCTTTCTCCCTGCTGCTGCCCCAGTTTCTCAGAACCTGCTTTTGTCCTTAGGGCCAGAGGGGCTTCCCAAGACACCAGCTCACCAGGTGAGCAGTGCAGGGCAGGAGGCTGGAAGCCCTCTGAGAACTGTACTGATACCAGTGATAACAATGTCAACGACGATCAAGACTGTACTTTAAAATAACATGTTCACAGATAGACAAACGGCCACAAGCACATGCAAAGATGGTCAATGTCATTAGTCATTAGGGAACTACAAATCAAAACCATAATAATATACCACTTCACACCCACTTGGGTGGCCCTAATCAAAAAGACAAAAATGTAAAATAACAAGTGTCGGCAAAGTTGGGGAGAAACTGGAACCCTCGTGCATTGCTGGTTAAAATGTAAAATAGTGCAGCTGCTGTGAAAAACAGTTTGGCAGCTCCTCAATAAATTAAATATTGAATACCATATGACCCAGCAATTCCACTTGGAGATATATACCCCAAAGAATTGAAACCAGGTGTCCAAACAAAAATTTGTACATGAACGTTCATAGCAGCATTGTTCACAACAGCCAAAACATAGAAACAACCCAAATGTCCATCGACTGATGAGGGGATAAACAAAATATTATATATCCATACAATGGAACATTCTTCAGCCATAAAAAGGAATGAAGTACTGATACATGCTCGACATGGATGAGCCTTGAAAACATTATGCTAAGTGAAGGAAGCCAGTCACAAAAGGTCACATACACATATTCCATGTATATCAAATGTCTAGGGCAGGCAAATCCATAGAGACAGAATGCAGATTAGTGGTTGCCGGGGGCTGAGGGGTAGGGGAGAAGGAGGAAATGAGGAGGACTGCTTAATGGGAATGGGGTTTCCTTTTGAGGTGATGAAAAAGATCTGGCACTAGATAGTGGTTATAGTTGTACAACATTGTGAATATACTTAATGCCGCTGAATCGTACACTTTGAAATGGTTAAAATGGTAAATATTATGTTCTATGTACTTTACTACAATAAAAAATAAATAATGTGCTGGATGTTTTCAGCCTATAATAACTTTTACTTCCTGGGGAGGGTGGGGGGAATAACTTTTCCTTCCTTTTGTCCTTTGAAAGACCTTAGGGAATGGATGTTCCATCGATGCTCCAATGAATGCAGTTGCCCTATAGCTATTAATTTTACTAATGGAGTGCCAGAGCCCACAGGCCAGGTTATTATAAGAAAACTACAATAAACAAAAAGTAGTTTGTTCCAGAGTCATTATCTAAGTGGGTTTCGGTATAGTGATAGGGTTAAGAGCACAGACTCTGGCAGCAGACTGCCTGGGTTCAAATCCTGCCAATGCCACTTACAGTACTTAGCCCATAGAGCTGTGAGGATTAAACAAGTCAATCCATGGAAAGTGCTTAGAAGAGTGCCTGGCGCATGACATGCACTGATTTTTGAGCATATGAGATGGTTCTGTGAACTCTCATCGTTCAGCTGGCATTTCTTGGCTTGTCACTTAGAGCATTTGAAAACTTTGTTTAATTGGACTTCTTCATCACACACTTCAGTCAGGGGGTTGGTAATCTGCCTTTCAGAAGTTTCTTCTTAGATGAGGAAATTGTTCTTCCCACCTAACTCTGTATTCAAGATAAGAACATGGGGTTCCAAGCAGACCAAGAGGGATGGGTCCCAGTCATTGCCTCTAACTGACAATTTCACCTCATCTTTACTCAAGAAATCTGCATGATGTTTATGAAAGACACCGCTGCTGGCAGCTCCAAAGGAAAACTTTGCCAGTTCACAGAATGTAAATAGGGCACATAGTTTACCACTGAGAACATCTATGCATTAACTTTCACTGCATTTCAGCCGTTATCCAATGGGAATAACAGTGTTTTCCATCTTTCCGTGTCAGAAAATAATTGATGATTTTAAATAATTATCATAATCATTTGATTGGGTGGTTAAAACTATTTCCCATTTTTTTAAATCAACTAAATACCAAGAAATTAAAAGCTACTCTTCTTCCTTACCACTAACATCCCATTGGTCACAATGCCCTGCCATGTTAACCTCTAACTGTCTTTCCTATTTCCTCTGCTATACATCCCTGTTACCATGCCTGTAGTTCAATCCTCACAACCTCTCATCTGGCCTATTGCAACTGGTCATCCTGCTTCCATTATAAATCCCACCATTCAGTTAATCCAGCGCCTGCTCTCCTGCCAGAGTGATTTTCTAATTAGATTGGTGGCTCTAGGATAAAGTCCAAAGCACTCAAGACTCTTTGCCATCTGGACCCAAAAGTCCATCCTGCCACCAATCCCACTGCTGCCTTCCCTATTGCTATACTTTGGACATGAGATCTCCTCTCTGCTCCCTAATTGTCTGGTGTTCTTTTGGGTTTCTATGCCTTTGCATATATGTTACTTTTTCTGCCTGGAATGTCTTTTCTGTTTTCTCCATCTGGAAAACTCCTATTCACCCCCTTGAGACCCGGGTCAACTATATTTCTCTTCAGTAAGATCTTTTCTTAACAGCCCAAGAACGCCAGTCCCTCCACGTCACTTTGTGTTTGCTTCCAACTACAGCACTAACGACACTGTAATGTCACCATTTGTTGATGTGTCTAACTTTTCCAATAGATCACGGGGCCTCTTTAGGGAAGGATAATATCTTAGCCATCTCTGTATCTCCAGCACCTACCACAAAGTAGGTTCTCACCAATGATTTGATGAATGAATGAAAATAAGAAAGAGCAAACATATCCATAAGATTCAAACATAAAGCTCCTGAGTTTTAAGTTTATTATTATTGGTTATTTTATAAATAATATCTACTTAAAACAAATAACTAACCCTGCTTATTATAGGCCCTCTCAAAAGCAGTTTAGAAAGCTGGTTCCAGGAGGACGTGGGGCTGGAAGAAAATCTCTGAGACCAGGAGGAACTAGTGCTACCAGTATGCAACCAGGCCATGACACCAGGCCCTCAGCTTGGAATGCAGGTATGTGGTAGAGACTGGCCTGCCATAGGTGTGCAATTAAAATTCAAGAATTACTGACTAACTAATTTATGAATAAGCATAAAATAAGTTGAATGGAATTAATTATAGTTAATTATACAATTTTGAGAAGTTCAAGTTTAAATCATGTAATTGGGAATAAATGGAAAGTAGAAAATTAGTCTAAATTCTATATGCAATTGGCCCTCCCTTGGGTCATATTTAATCCTCTCCTAGTACCCCATTGTAATCAATAACACTTATTTGGTCCACACACATTTGGGTTTCTGTCAGGTGATGCTATGTAAGAAAAGTAGGGATGCTTTTGCTTCAAGATTAAATGGTTAACTTGAGGACTAGAAGGCAGGAGGGGACAGGAAACCTGGTAATAGGCAACCCAAAGTTGAGAAGGGACAGTGTTGACATGTCGTGGGGTTGTTAACCATTGTCATAAAACAATATGTGTACTAACTGTTTAATGAGAAACTATTTGTTCTGTAAACCTTTATCTAAAGCACAATAAAATAAATAAATAAATAAAATAAAATGGTGACCCTGAAGGCAAGGCTGACATAGAAAACCTTCTTAAGGATAAGGCATACTCTTATCTGTGGAACCAGACTCAGTAAAAGTGAAGAGGGTGATGTTTGGAGGTGAAGACCCTAGCTACAGCTACTGCTTTCTGCAGGCTATGGCTCTGACCTCTGACCTTCATCAGTCGCTCATATTCCCACTTGTTCCAACCACTCACAGTCCCCTTCTGCAAACCTAACCTAGCTGCTCCACCACACTGCTCCCGCCTGTGGCATTCTGAACTTATTACCAGCCTTTATTTGCCCAGCAGTGCCAGGAGCTGCCCTCTTCCTTTGCATATGGCTATCCCACACTTTGAAATGTAGTTTAAATATATTTTCATGCCATGATAAAAATCAAAGCTTTACATTAAGTAGTGATAATTGTAGTCAATCCCAAGGCTCTGAACCTATTAAAGGGAGGAGCTTTGCTTACTGGGGACCTATACTCCTGACTCTGATTCCTGTCACAGCTGGGTGTGACCCACATACCTCTGCTGAGCTGCCTACAGTGTCAGGACCCATGGGAGCAGGGAAACACATGGGTACCACCTGTCTCAACCCCAAAGGAGGGTCCAGTAGTCACTTTTCCTGTACTGTCCTGGGGTCTTCAAGATCATTGTAAATGTAGTTTACAATCTCACATTGACTTGGATTTTTCCACATTGGTTGAGCTACTGGGTGTCAAATTAACGAGACAGCGTTGTTGTTATTTTTTTTTTTTTATTGTACTTCAGGTGAAGGTTTACAGAACAAATAGTTTCTCATTAAACAGTAGCGTTCATATTGTTTTATGACATTGGCTAACAACCCCACGACATGTCAACCCTCTCCCTTCTCAACCTTTTTTTTTTTTTGGTTAAAATATACATGGCCAAAGATACACCATTTCAAAAATTTCTATATGCACAGTTCAGTGACATCGACTACACTCTTCCAATTGTGCTGCTACTCTCACTTTAGATGAAGGTTTACAGAACAAAATAGTTTCTCATTGAACAGTTAGTACACATGTTGCCTTATGACAATGGTTAACAACCTCACAACACATCAACACTATCCCTACTCAACCCTGGTTTCTCTATCACCAGCTTTCCTGTCCCCTTCTGCCTTCTAGCCCTTGTCCCTGGACTGCTGCACCTCATTAGTCCCATTTGGTTTTATGGGGCTGTCCACTCCCCACCTGAGTGGTGAACCTTGGAAGTGACTTCACCACTGAGCTAAGAGGGTGTCTGGGGCCATACCCTCGGGGTTTCTCCAGTCTCCTTTAGGCCAGTAAATCTGGTCTTTTTGTTTTGAGTTAGAATTTTGTTCTACATCCTTCTCCAGCTCTGTCCAGAACCCTCTGTTGTGATCCTGGTCAGAGCAGTTAGTGGTGGTAGCCGGGCACCATATAGCTGTACTGGACTCAATCTGGTGGAGGCCTTGGTAGCTGTGGTCCATTAGTAGCATTGTTATTTTTTAAATTAAATTGTCCAAATCTCTCAGTCATTTAAGTATTATATGGGCCAGTTTTCCTCAAATTTTGGCGTGAAGACAAATCGCCTGGAGAATTTTATTAAAATCCAGATTCGGATTCAGTAAGCCTGGGGTAGCATCCCAGATCCTGTATTTCTAGCAAGCTTCCAGGTGATAACTGTACTGCTGGTTCGAGGTCCTCACTTGGAGTAACAAGAATATAGTCAGAACCATAGGTGCCCTCCCATCCATTAGCAAGGCTGAGTTATTCAGTGCTGAACGATATTTCTCCAGGTAGTTTAAATTAAAAGGAACTTCTCATTAATAATGGGGCAGTCACCAAAACTTACCCATCAATCGTCCAGTGTCAGGGTCTCTTTCCATTTTCCAGTCTGTGTATATCACTTCACCTTCCTAAAAATATTACAAGTTCCCAATGAGTACAATGCCAGCTTAAGAGACAAAAGACCTCACATTCGTGTGCTTAGCCTAACTGCAACCAAAAACAAACACAGAACGACAAGTCAATTTAATCAAATAATAATTCAATACAGTACGGGGGGAAAGGCTTAAACTGATTACTTGACTGTATGTTGAACAAAAAAGTGAGTTTGTTGCATTTTTATCTAGCGTAGATTAAAAAAGGAGACCAAAGAAGAATTGACGTGTTTGAATTATGATGTTGGGGAAGAATATTGACTATACCATGGACTGCCAGAAGAACGAACATGTCTGTCTTGGAAGAAGTACAGCCAGAACGTTCCTTAGAAGCGAGGATGGCAAGACTTCATCTCACATACTTTGGACATGTTATCAGGAGGGACCAGTCCCTGGAGAAGGACATCATGCTTGGTAAAGTAGAGGGTCAACAAAAAAGAGGAAGACCCTCAATGAGACGGATTGACACAGTGGCTGCAACAACGGGCTCAAACACAGCAATGATTGTAAGGATGGCTCAGGACCGGGCAGTGTTTTGTTCTGTTGTCCGTAGGGTTGCTATGTGTCAGAACCAACTCAGCAACACCTAACAAAAACAACAACATGTTACAAAGACAGTGCTTAATAAATATTTGTGGAATAAGCGAGAAAGAGGGAATGTGAATGCATGATAATGGTACTCATTACTTTTTAAAGTTGAGACCAGGAAACAAAGTTCTATCAAAATAAAATAACAAGTAAAATACATTTCAGTTGTTCTTTATAGCCATTTGAAAGGGAGGGAAAGGCAAAGCTACCTGATAGAAAGAAGAGGTGAGAATAACCAAATAAACAAAAGACAGACAAAACCAAAAATGACAGAGGCAAAAGAGGTTTATAGAAAAATTTAGTCCTATAGTGCCATCTTATAGATAAGAAAACGGAGACTCTTGAGAGGTTAAATGATTTACTGAAGTTCCCCTAGATGCAAAGGCTCCTAATTTCAATTGTTTTTTTTTTATTGGATAATAAGAGGGAAAAAGGAGCCCTGATGGCCAACAGTTAAGTGCTCAACAGCTAACCGAAAGTTGGCGGTTCGAACCCACCGAAAGACCTGGCAATCTGCTCCTGTAAAGATTATAGCTAAGAAAACTCTATGAGGTAGTTCTATTCTATCACGTGGGCAGCTGTGAGTCAGAATTGACTTGATGGCACCAAACAACAACAACAACAACAAGAGGGAACTACAAAGAAAGGTGTATAGAAAGAGAAGGAGAAGGAAGAGAAGAAGGGGATGAATTGAAATGAGTGGGTGAGGGAGGGGAGACGGGCACATTTGAATTATGCGAAGTGAATGATAAGCTCACTGGGGACAGGGACCACCCATCCACTCATCTGTGCTCTTACTAATCCATGTTAATTCAGTTAGCAAACAAGGACTGTATTTGGTGCTGGAAATTCAGAGTCAGAGGACAAGCTCTCCCTCCATCATGCCACTGACAGTCTAAGGGAGGAGACAGATCAGTAAATGGATGGCTAGTCTGTTGCCCTGGGAAGAGTCCAGAGGCCTTTGCACAGTGCTAGCACTTCTCCCTCCTCAGGACCATTTACTGAGCTCTCAGTGCTTGCTGCAGTTGTCAGGAGCTTTACGAACATTATCTCCAGCCCTCACCAAAGCCCTGGAAGAGAGTTCTTAACATCTCTCGGGTCTCATAGCTGGTACGTGGAACAATGAGATCGAATCAAGTCACAGAGGAAGAGTTTGGATAAGTTTAATAAATACGTGTTGAGTGCCCTTTATGTCAGTCAGTCACCCAGCTTAAAACCTTCACATCCGTCCCCATCCAGTTACCCAGTCTGACAGTGCTACTCACACCCCGACCTGTGTGGACATTCTTGGCCCCACTGCTCAGGCCCTGGGTTAGTCCACCTGCCTGGCCTCTCTGCCTCCAGGGTTCCATTCCCCCCACCTCAGGCCTCCACCAGCCTGTTTAGAGTCCAGAGGGGCCTTCCTTAACCACCACATCAAGAGGTGGCAGAAGAGCATCCCACTAGAATGTCAGCCCCACAGGGCAAGGAATTTAATCTGGTTTGTTCACTGCTATATCCCCAGGCCCAAGAACAGTGCCTGGTATATGTTAAATGCTCCATAAATATCTACCAATGACGGAAGAAGGAATTCCAAGCAGAGCAAGGGCTCTAAAGGCAGGAAAGAGCTTGTTATATAAGAAGAGTGTGAGAAAACTTAGAGCAGTTGAAGTGAATGAGAGGGAGAATGGTGCAGATGGGGGTTTGAGGGATAAGCAGGAGCCAAATTATGCAGAATCGTATAGGCCATAGTGTGAAGAGTTTGGAGTTTATCTGTGTTACACTGAGTTGCTACTAGAGAGTTTAAATGGGAGTGTGTCATGCTTTAATTTTTGTTTTAAGACCTTGTGGTCCTTTAGTTTTCTAAAGATGACCTCATTGTGTCATTCCCCTGCTTAAAAATCTTTGGTATGAAACCCAAGTTATAAAATAATCACCAAACATAGCAGAAAAGGCCTGTTGGTACCTGACCTGGCATTCTAGGCCTATTTTCCTCTCTTGCACCAAACTATTCCACAGTCTCCAGACAGATTCTCTTGCTGTTGTTGTTTGCTGCCATTGAGTCAGCCCCCAATTCATGGTGTCACCGTGCATTATACCGCCATGTGTTACAGAACAGAACTGCTCCATAGGGTTTTTTTGGCTGCTATCTATATGGAAGCAGATCACCAGGACTTTCCTCTATGGAGCTGCTGGGTGTTCCAACTGCCAACCTTTGGGTTAGCAGCCGATTGCAAACTGCTTGCGCCAACCAAGCTCATTAGACAAATCTTAGACTTTCTACTGTTCAGGCTGTTACTTCTGCTTGGAATGTGTCCTCACACTGGTCTTTCAGGTTCCCTCTCAACCTCCAATGTCCAGCAAGCTCACAGGTCACTTCTGTGAAGGCTCCCCCAACCTTCCCCTTCTAATCCATGTAGCCTCTGGACAGGTGCTGCTATATATCATACTGTCCATGTATCTGCTCCTCGAGTAGGCAAGGAGAGTCCTGAGAACAGGGACTGGGCTACTCATCTCTGATCCAAATGCCTAGTGCTGTGCCTGCCAGCTCTCAAAGGCATGTGGAATTGATTAACCCCCTCATAATAATAAAGTGTGAATGCAAATTGCACTCCCATGAGACTGAACTATAGAATTTCCTCGTGGTGGTATGGCCTGGGAGAAATTCCCATTATTTCAGGGAAATAGAGTCATGAATGAAAGAGCAACTCTGACTCTGTATGACTGTAGATTAAGTTCTGAGCCTCAGTTTCATCTGTACAGCAGGGATACTAATATAAACCTCACAGGAATACTGGAATTAAATGAGATGTAATTTGGAAAATACCTAGCGCAGACCCTGTTGTTGTTCGTTGCTGTTGAGTCAATTCCAACTCATGGTGACCCCATGTGTGCAGAGTAGAACTGCTCCATAAGGTTTTCAAGGCTATGACCTTTTGGAAGCAGATGGTCAGGCCTGTCTTCCAAGGCACCTCTGTGTGGGTTCAAACCGCCAACCTTTTGGTTAGTAGTCAAGTGCTTCAATGTTTGTGCTACCCAGGGACTCCACACAGACCCTAATACATGAAAAATGTCTAATAATTATGTGCTCTTGGTTATTATAGTAGATGTTGAAAAATGGCAGCCATCACTGTTATTATATTCAATTGTTATTTATCTTTTGAATTGAGTGAGTTTTTCACTGTCTTTCCTACTACACCGTGCTATCCTAACAAACAACACGTTTTCTTAGGATACGTCTAATACTTAGCATGGTTTCTTCCACACGATGTAGGTGTTTGACAAATATTTGTAGATTGATCAATAAATTATTAATGAAACGGGTCATACGTAATTCAATGGGTTTTTCTACATTTGTTCAGGAGCATTTCAAATGTGAAACTATGAGCCATCAAGGTTAAAAACTTTAAATGCAAATAAGCATATTAAAATATGAAAATGGCATAAATATAAGTATTATAAACCAAAACCAAACCCATTGCTGTCGAGTGGATTCCGACTCATAGCGATCCTATAGGACAGAGTAGGACTGCCCCATAGGGTTTCCAAGGCTGTAAATCTTTACGGAAGCAGACTGCCACATCTTTCTCCTGCAGAGCACCTGGTGGGTTCAAACCGACCTCTCCCGGTTAGCAGAAGAGTGCTTAACCACTGCGCCACCAGGGCTCCATAAATATTATAAGTCCTCATAAAGCAAACATGTACAATAGGGGGTATAATTATATATTTCAGGGTAATTAGAAGTACTACTTTTAAAAGCAGGTAATTCCAACTCACCTCTGTTCCCGTGAAGAACTTTGTGGAGAAGTCTTCTATTGGCTTAAGAGGATTGGCCAGCCCAGCTTCCAGATTCTGGTATGGGTTTATTTCTCCTACCTTCGTTGCTTTGCCCTGGACTAACACTTTCTCTTTCAGAGGAGTATAGATAGAAGAAGCACATATTTACAGTGAAAGATCTTTTAAAAATACAGTTTTTAGTTTCCGCTCCTAGTCACACACAGCCACCCCATCCCCTCCCCAACACAGTGGGCATAAATCCAAACTTTTTCAGACTTCTAATTTAGCAGCAGAACCCTTTTCTCAAACGAAAGCTTATGCGGAAACCCCTGCATATAAAACTGATCACGTGGGTACAGGGTTTGAGTAACAAGGAAAGGGGCTTCGTCAATAGTTTAAAGAGGATGAGGCCAGAGAAAAATGTTATCATCAGCTATGTCTACTCAGACTGGACTGGAATAACTTTTGGATATTGACTAAATTCAAGGTCATCCTTAAGGATGAGGATTTGCCATCACTGAGGAAAGTAATCATAACAGCAACTAACATTTATTGAGCACATACTACATGGCAGGCACTAAACTATGTACTTTACATTATTTCATTCAATTCAATACCTCCTGAGGTGGTGAAGCATTAATCCTTCTTTAAGGATGAGTAGACCGAGGCTCAGAGATGTTAAGTAACGTGCTTATTGAGTTGACTTTGTGCTGTTCTCAGTGCCAGTGTTAATACGCATTTTATCTTCACAATACTCTATGCTGTAGTTACCTTTATTGTCTACTCCCCTTTTCTCCCCCTTTCTTTTTAAACAGGTTTAAAAAAAAAGTAACGAAAGGTAAAGTTATTTGTCCTGGCCAAATAATAAACTGCAGTGTCGAACTCAAACCCAGATCACGGATTCCAGAATCCACACCCTTAACCACTCTATTGCATTGCTTAGAAAAATATAACACAGGTTCTGAGGGCAATTCCAAAAGAGGAATTCCAGAACCATTTAGAGCAAAGGCTTTGTCATTAGAATAAATAGAGAACTTCTTACAGTGACTACTAAAAGGGCACAGACTGTCATGGACCTAAAATGGGAGGCAGAAGGTGAGTGGCCTGTGACCACTAGGTGGCAACAGAGTACTAGACACTGACGCTGAGTGAGCTCCTAAAAACGTATGTCCAATCCCTTTACGAGCTGATTTAACCAAATAGGACTTTCTTTAAGCAGAAAATAAGCACTTTATAAATATCTGTTAAATACATGAAAGTAGGAGCAATGTTAGCACAGTGCCTGACCCATGGCTGGAATTCAATAAATTGTAACCATAGCCATAATAAGGGAAAACACACACACACACACACACACACACACACACACACACACCCCTTAGATTCCCTCTGGAATAAAGCAGGCCTAAATAAATAAGAAAGCATTACATGCAGTGTTTTAATATTTTACTGCTTTGAAAATGTCTATAAAAATTTAGTGATTCCATTTTTTCTTTCTTTAGCATGAGGTCTTGGGTTATATCTACAAAACACATAGCTCCAAAGTAAAATTTTGCTCAAGCTGGGTATTAAGTATAGAATTTTTTTTTGTTAGACATCCTGTTATTTAATTGAACACTGAAAAATTTATAAGCGGAAATCCTTTAGACAAGGCAAATGTTTGGAAAATATTTCAATTGCTAGTTATTCTTGGAGATTTTCACTATGCATTGCACATATTCATGCACTGAGATATTCATGCACATCTTTATTTGAATTAATTTTGTACCTTTATATGGGCAGCCTTCACTTACTTTAACAAAGGTGAATGGGTTGAATGGAGATAGATTTAAAACTCAATTGCCCTGTCTTATTCAGTTTTATCATGGTGCTATACAAATATTAATTTTTCTATTATATTCTGGCTGAGAATGGTAATTTGTTTCTTAGTACTTCACAACTCACTTGCTAGACTTCAGGTACGTTCCATTCTATAGAGTTATTCTTTGAGCACAAACATATTCATTAAGTGGGCTTCATTAAATTTTTAAGTAATAAGTTTCCAAAAATACATAAATGTGCTCAATAAATGTGAAACTGAGTTAACTGAATTCTGTCAAATCTTTTTGTGTATATAAGCAGTTTTCACGTGTTGGCTATAGCTATTGTTGTTGTCGTTAGCTGCTGTCCAGTCGGCCCCTGACTCATGGAAACCCCATGTGTTACAGAGTAGAACTGCTCCATAGAGTTTTCTTGGCTGTAATCTTTATGGAAGCAGTTCACCAGGACTTTCTTCTATGAAGCTGCTGGGTAGGTTTGAAACACCAACCTTTAGGTTAGCAGCCACTTGCAAACTATTTGTGCCACCAAGCCCCTATAGCTATTACAGCTATTATAAAGTTCCATACTGGAGGTTTTCATTTTCTTTATACTTTTTACAAATTAGACTGTCATAGCAAGCAACTCACCTTAGACATAATCAGCCACTAATACTCAACCTATTAAACACCTTTTTAATAAAGCAAAGGCAGTTACCTTGCGATTTGTAAAGGAGATGTTCTTCACTCAGGCTTATCTTGGTTGGGCAGTGTTCTAAACTTGTTTCACCCTTAGACAGCCTTATCTTTCAGGAGAACATATAAGAAAGATTATTCCCATACATCCTTAATTTATCCTTGTGTGGTTTATTCTTGCCTTTCCCTCCTGCCTCCAGCTTGCTGTATTCTATCTCCTTCTCCTTTCCTCTTTCTCCCTCAGATTTCTAGTTGCTTTTCTCCATGGAAAGTACCTAAACCACAGTTCCTAAAACTTTGCCACTGAAAAAAGTGCTCATCTCGGGGGAAGAACTGCAAAATCCTAGTCTCATGTGGTTGTTTTCCTTCTGAAAATGTCTTGTATTCTATCCTACAATACATCCTTGCTAGTTTTAATGTAAAAATAATGGTTTGTTCCTCTGTTCCCTAAGTCTTTCAGTTAAATGAAACTCCAGGGGGCTGTGCAGGGACCATGCATCCACCTGGCCACCTCTGAATCCCCTCAGGGATACACATGCACATCAGTTTCAGAAGTGGCCATGGCCTGCACCATGTCCCTTGGCCAGAATGGAAAACTGTCACATTTTACATTTTTCTTTCATCACTCCCTCCTTCTTTTTCTCCTACAGAATGTTTGTTCACATGCTATGCAATTATTCTCAGGGTGTTTGTTTTTTTTCAACTAGATACAGCTCAGTAACTTCTACCTCAGAAATTTCTAATCCTCTCTTTCGGTTTTTTCCCAGTTACCTCAGGAACATTCTCACCCCTCCATGTTCATTCTTCCCCGTGTTCATTCTTCCATTGACAGCAAATACATAGTAATGTAATTCCATTGATAGTGATAAGTCAAAAGAAAAAAAAAGTCTCAAGTTTGGAATTAAGCTTAGACATCTAAAGAAAGAGAGCCATCAAACTCAGAAATCTATTCAGATTTTCTATACACATCCCATCCACGGCCATGTCTTTCTCAAATTAAAGTTGCTTTTCTTCAAGCTCTGCTATTCAAGATAAGTACCAATAATTTCTCACTCAGCAACTTTTCGGTTTTGTTTGGTCATAGGCATTACAATAATATTTGTTTCTACTATTGAGATGCAAAATATGCAGAATTTTGGCTACAATAGAGGTAAAATTAGCTTTTCTGGGCTAACCTAGGAGCCTACCAATTTTGAAGAAACTGATATGCAATTCAATATTATATAAACCATTTGTAAGTTGTGGCTTGCTTATACATGAAAATATCAAATCTCAAGTTCAGGATGCTTGTGATTTCTGGCTTGATCTAAGCAGGCATCATAAGAATTCTCATTCAATGAATTCATTGGTTAAATGAGTACATGAATTGTAAAGTCCTGTGTTAATCTGAGCTGCTTTACTTTTAACGTATGCATATATATATATGTATACATATTATATAGTGTATATACCTTCTCATTTATCGACTATCTCATTATCCAACACTTTACATTTACGACAATAGTAAAAAATCAACTATCCGACTATTTTGCACGTTTATGACATCTGGCAGTAACGAATGCCAAGGTGCGAGGCGAGAGTAATCTGGCTGTGATCGTTAAGGTTATGTGTCAGCTTGGCTGGGCCATGATTCTCAGTCATTTGGCAGTTAAGTAATGATGCAATTTGGCTGTTATGTAATGATGTAATCATTCTCCATTTTGTGAGATGATGTGGTCACCCTCTATTCACATAATGCCAATTTTGCATAATGACCTGGTTTTCAGAACCTAGCTATGTTGATAAGTGAGGAGAGGGTGTATAAGCAAATGAGAATGGAATAAATCCCATGTTACTTACCTTAGTGAGAGGTTTCCAGGAGAGATCTAGATGCAAAAAAGTAGATGGTATATCATAAGGAATTTCAATGCTTTCTTCTTTCTTTTTCTCTGTTGGCTGGGGAGTTAAAATTTTCTGTGGTCTGATATCCCAAAAACATATTGTGCTAAAAAAATTGAAGTTTATATTTTATTTTTTTATGAAGTACTAATATGTACGACATTAGGACTACCATTAGAAAATATAGCCACAGTCACATTAGCAATATATTTTAATGTCTCTGAAACTAAGATTTTTATGAAATGGGACTGTTTTGCATTTTATATTTTGGAGGATTATACAGTGTATAGAGTTATTTAACAACTTCCCTAGTCTTGAGACTAATATTATCATATATGAGACTTGACTTTGGAGGTCAATGTCATCTTTTTTTAAAATAACAGCTTTATTGAGCTTTAATTCACATACCATATAAGTCATCGATTCAAAGTATACAATTCAATGGTTTTTAGTATATTCACAGAGTTGGGCAACCATTACCACAGTAAATTTTAGAACATTTTCATTACCCCTAAAAGAAACCTCTTAACAATTAGCAGTCACTCCCCATTTTCCTTTACTCTCCTTGTCCCCAGCAGCCACTAATCTGTATTCCATTTCTATAGGTTTGCTTATTTGTGGCATTTCATATAAATGGAATCATACAGTACGTAGTCTTTTGTGACTGGCCTCTTTCACTTAGCATGTAATGTTTTCAAGGTTTATCCATGTTGTGGTATGTGGCAGTATTTCATTCCTTTGCATTGCCAAACAATATTCCACTGTAGGATATACCTCATTTTATAAATCCGTTCATCAGTTGATGGACATTTGAGTTGTTTCCACTTTTTGGCTATTTATGAATAATGCTGCTATGAACATTTGTGTGCAAGTTTTTGTGTGGATTCATGTTTTCATTACTCTTGTGTATATTCCTAGGATTGAAATTGATAAACTGACAGACTATTTTCCAAAGTGACTGTACCATTTTACATTTCCATTAGCAGTATATGAGTGTTCCAATTTATTAGCATCCTTGCCAACATTTGTTACTGTTTATCTTTTTAATTATACTCATCCCAGTGGGTGTGAAGTGGAATCTCATTGTTGTTTTGATTTGCATTTGCTTGTGATTTTGGTTTCATGTATAGGAAATCATTGCCTAATCCAAGGTCATGAAGATCTACACCCATGTTTTTTTCCAAGAGTTTTATAGTTTTGGCTCTTTTTAAATTGTTTTAATTTTGTTGCTGTTGAGAATATTCACAGCAAATATACATCAATTCAACAGTTTCTACATGTACAATTCAGTGACACCGATCACATTCTTAAAGAGTTGTGCAACCATTCTCACCCTCTTTTTCTGAGTTGTTCCTCCCTCATTAACATAAACTTACTACCCTCTAAGGTTACCCTCTAATCTTTTGCGTTGCTCTTGTCAATTTCATCCCATATAGATAGTTCTTAAAAGACATAATGGCTCAGGCAGACAGTTTTTACTAGCTAAGCTGGACTATTTTTTGTTTTTAAGAGGACTTCAGGAGATATTTTTGGTTTAAGGTTTAATGATTATCTCAGGGCAATAGTTTCAGGGGTTCACCCAACCTTCATGGCTCCAAGAAGTCTGGAGTCCCTAGAATTTGAAATTCTGTTCTCCATTTTCCCCATTTTGATCAGGATACTTCTATAGACTGTTTGGTCAAAATGTTCAGTGATGGTAGATGGGTATCATCCAGTTCTTCTGGTCTCATGGCAAGGGAGGTGGTTGTTCATGGAAGCAATTAGCCACACATTCCATTTCCTCCTTCTATCCCTGACTCTCCTTCTTCCTCTGTTACTCCAGGTGAATAGAGACCAAATTGTGTGCCTTGGATAGCCACTTGCAAACTTTTAAGGCCCCAGGCACTATGCAACAAACTAGAAGGTAAACAAAACCACTAAACCTGTTGTTAGGCCAATTAACTGGGATGTCCTATGAAACCATGACTCTAAACCTCCAAACTGAGGAACCAAATCCCATGAGGTGTTTGGTTGTACATAAACAGCCTCAGCGGCTATTCTTTTTTTTTTTTTTGCCATTGTTGTAAATATGTCTGCGACACAGCTCTTGCTAATTCAACTTTTTACAGATGTACAACTTATTGAAAGCACTTAAAATAATCAGCTGTGTAACCCTACACTTAATCAATGCGATTTTTCCATCACCATAAACTGAAACTCGGTACTCCATAAGCAATAGCACCCACCATCCCCCGCCTCCCTCCTGCCCTGGTAACCATTAGTAAACTTTGGTCTCTATACACCTGCGTGTTCCTGTCTTTTTATATAAGTGAGGTCATACAATATTTATCCTTTTGTGATTGACTTATTTCACTCAGTATAGTATCTTCAAGCTTCAAGCTTAACGTGGTAACCATTTATAATACTTGTACAATACTTCAGTATCAGGAACCCTGGTGGCACAGTGGTTAAGTGCTCAGCTGTTAACTGAAAGGTTGGCAATTCAAACCCACCAGCTGCTCCATGGGGGAAAGCTGTGGCAGTCTGCTTCCATAAAGATTCATAGCCTTGGAAACCCTGTGGGGGCAGTTCTATTATGTCCTACAGGGTTGCTACAAATTGGAATTGACTGAATGGCAGTGTTTTTTTTTCTTTTTACTTTAGTATAAAGGCTTTGTGTTAATTATGTGAAAACATACGATGATAATGGCAAAGAATATACCACATTATCTCTATAATTTCTATCACTGAGTAGACTAATCAATGAATTTTTAAGGTGTTAGAGAATTTAGATGTGTTTAAAGTTAAAGTATTTAGATAAAAAGGTAGTAAACTCAAGCAAAACTAACAAAACTCTTATTTATATGGTTCATTTAATTACTATTAATCATTTATTCACTGTAATAATTAATAAATGTTTAATATTAATAAAATATTAATCTTTATGCTGTCAAAACATAAATTCTTAAGAGACCACTGCAAATGACATATTAAGATTTGCTTTTAGTTGGTTTAAAACAGTTTTTTCAAAATTATATAGCTCTTATTGAATCTTATTTATAACATTAATTTCCATTATTCATGAAATTGTTTAGCTAAATACAGATAACTTCAGTTGAAATTTCTGCATGAATCAATCACACATTCTTAATTAACAGAACTTAATTTTATCTTATTTTATATTAGAAGATCCTTAGCAGGGCTGAAGTCTAAAGGTTAGGGCTGATGAGTTTTTTTTGATAACTAAAAGTTAGCTTTTCTAAATATATAATTTTTTTTTTTTTTTACTTTAATTCTTTTGAAGGAAATAATTTCAGTATATTCTATATTTAGTAAACCTAGAAACATAGTTCTGGTACAAACAGAAACAGTAAAATATTTCCGTGTTTATATAAACAATACTTCAACCAACCAACTTCCTTCCTCCCTTTCTTCTTGTTTGTTCTTTCTTTCCTACCTTTCTTCCCTCTTTCCAAACTCAGGGCCATCATCATAAACAAAAACCAAGGACCTGTATCTTCAATATAGAACATGCAATATTCTGGGTCTGTTAGGTGCCTCTAAATGTTCTCCAGAGCTACTGAGGAACATAGAGATTTACATGCTGTTTCTTACAACCAACATTATAGCATTTGCCCATGAAATTATAATACAATTTTAGTTGTTTCATAATATTCCTTACAATCTTGTAGGTGACATTTGTTGTTTTTGCTTGGGCAACAGTTTCCACTTTTTTTTTTTGGAAAAAACATTCTAATTATTATTTACAGAACTGCCCTTTCCCTATTGCATGTAGTCATGTCGTGACTGTCATTCAAGGTGTCCTGCTATTCTTTCCTGAACTTGAGCAAAGAGATACATAGATACAAAATGGCTGGAGCTGCTTCATTGAAATGGAAGAGGCTGGCTATTTGTTGCTGCTGTTCAAATCCCTGGGGCTCTTTATGATGCCTGAGTCAGTTCTTTCTCTGATTCAGCACCCTCATTACTTACTAGCTACAGTATAGGATATTAGCTACAGGTAGATAATGTATTTACTTCAGAGCCTCGTTTCTTCTGTTTGTTAGTACTTTCCTGGGTTGTTATGAATATAAAATAATTAACCTATTAAAGCAATAGAACATTGAGCATAAACTTGCAATAAATTTACTTGTTTATCTTAACTCACCATAGTCAGTTTCTGTTGCTTGCAATCACAGAACCTTACCCAATGTATGACCCACAGGACTAATTATGCCTCCTGCACCCCTTGTCCATGGCCCCTGCAAATGTTACTTACGCCTTCGTCTTTGCCTGCTGTCAGCACTATGGCTGAAGGTGTCATTATTTCTACTGGGGTCAAAGCTATTTAGGGTGGTAAAGTTTTTCCAGTATTTGGATGCTGGATAAATTCTATTATTATTCATATTTTTACTCATTATACATTTTTAGTTCTATAAATTAGGAGAAGTAATTTTATTTAAGTGAATATTTCTTTAATCTAGCTACCAAGTTGTTTTTAAGAACACTGTATATATATACAATAAAAACGTAAAAGGGCTCTCTCAATTAATGTTATAAATCTTTACAACTAGTAAGTAAAATTGAATGTGAACAACGCATATTGTAAATTTACAAATATGAGAATGTGAAGAAGTAGAATAAGAATGGATAATGCTATACAACATCATCAGCCATAAAACCTAGTTAATTCTTCTTTTTACAACATATTTATTTATTTTTAAATGGAGGATTTTAATTTACTTATATTTAATTTTTATTTGCTTATTATTTTTTACTACTGTACTTTAGATGAAGGTTTACAAACAGACTAGCTTCTCATTAAATAATTATACACATATTGTTCTGTGACATTGGTTACCGACCCAATGACATGTCAACACTCTCCCTACTTGACCTTGGGTTCCCAATAACCAGCTTTCCTGTCCCCTCCTGCCTTCTAGTCCTTGCCCCTGAAGTGGTGTGCCCCTTTCATCCCATTTTGTTTTATGGGTCTGTCTAATCTTTGGCTGAAGGGTGAACCTTAGGAGTGACTTCATTACTGAGCTAAAAGCGTGTCCAAGGGCCATACTCTCAGGGTTTCTCCAGTCTCTGTCAGGCCAGTAAGTCTGGTCTTTTTTTGTGAGTCAGAATTTTGTTCTACATTTTTTCTCCAGCTCTGTCTGGGACCCTCTATTGTGATCCCTGTCATAACAGTCAGTGGTGGTAGCTGGGTACCATCTAGTTATGTTGGATTCAGTCCGGTGGAAGCTGTGGTAGTTGTGGTTCATTAGTTCTTTGGACTAATCTTTCCCTTGTGGCTTTGGTTTTCTCCATTCTCCTTTGCTCCAGATGGGGTGACACCAGTGGAGTATCTTAGATGGTTGCTCACAAGCTTTTATGACCTCAGATACTACTCACCAAAGTTAGAATGTAGAACATTTTCTTTATAAACTATGTTGTGCCAATTGAGCTAGATGTTCCCTGAGACCATTGTCCCCACCACCCTCAGCCCAGCAATTCTGTCCCTCAGGGAGTTTGGATGTGTCTATGGAGCTTCCATTACCTTTCCTTGTACAAGTTGTGTTGGTTTCCTCAGTATTGTGTACTGTCTTACCCTTCACCAAAGTAACCACTTATCTATTGTCTATTTAGTGTTTTTCCATCCCCACCCATCCCCTCCCTTGTAACCAAAGATTGTTTCTTGCTGTGTGCAAACCTTTTCACGAATTTTTATAGTAGTGGTCTCATACAATATTTGTCCTTTTGTGATTGACTTATTTCACTCAGCATAATGCCATCCAGATTCATTCATGTTGTGAGATGCTTCACAGATTTATCATTGTTCTTTATTCTTATGTAGTACTCCATTGTGTGTATGTACCATAGTTTATCCATTCATCTGTTGATGGGTTTCTAGGTTGTTTCCATCTTTTTGCTATTGTGAACAATGCTGCAATGAACATGGGTGTGCAAATGTCTATTCGTGTGATGGCTCTTATTGCTCTAGGATATATTCCTAGGAGTGGGATTGCTGGATCGTATGGTATTTCTATTTCAAGCTTTCTAAG
>NW_004443939.1:35786037-35810338 GCF_000243295.1 Trichechus manatus latirostris | reverse complement strand
CAAATGTCTATTCGTGTGATGGCTCTTATTTCTCTAGGATATATTCCTAGGAGTGGGATTGCTGGATCGTATGGTATTTCTATTTCTAGCTTTCTAAGGAAGCGCCATATTGTTTTCCAAAATGGTTGTGCCATTTTGCATTCCCACCAGCAGTGCATAAGAGTTCCAATCTCCCCGCAGCCTCTCCAACATTTATTATTTCTGTTTTTTTGATTAGTGCCAGTAATGCCAGGGTGAGATGGTATCTCATTGTGATTTTGATTTGCATTTCTCTGATGGCTAGTGATCGCGAGCATTTCCTCATGTGTCTGTTAGCTGCTTAAATGTCTTCTTTGGTGAAGTGTCTGTTCATTTCCTTTGCCCATTTTTTAAATGGATTATTTGTCTTTTTGTTGTAGAGATGTTGGATTTTCCTGCAGATTTTAGAGATTAGACCTTCATCTGATTTGTCATAGCCAAAAAATTTTTCCCATTCTGTAGGTTCTCTTTTTACTTTTTTGGTAAAGTCTTTTGATGAGCATAAGTGTTTAATTTTTAGAAGATCTCAGTTATCTAGTTTATCTTCTGGAGTTTGTGTGTGGTTAGTTATGGTTTGTATCCTGTTAATGTCATGTATTAGGGCCTTTAGCTATGATTCTGTTTTTCTTCTATGATCTTTATAGTTTTTGGTTTTATACTTAGGTCTTTGATCCATTTTGAATTAGTTTTTGTGTATGATGTGAGGTATGGGTCCTGTTTCATTTTTTTGCAGATGGACAACCAGTTTGCCAGCACCATTTGTTAAAAAGACTATCTAATCCCCATTTGATGGACTTTGGGCCCTAGTCGAAGATTAGGTGACAGTAGGTGGATGGATTTACATCTAGGTTCTCAATTCTGTTCCATTGGTCAATGTGTCTGTTGTTGTACCAGTACCAGGCTGTTTTGACTACCGTAGCTGTAGAGTAGGTTCTGAGGTCAGGTAGTGCAAGTCCTCCTACTTTATTCTTCTTCTTCAATAGTGTTTTACTTATCCAGGGCCTCTTCCCTTTCCATATAAAGTTAATGATTAGTTTTTCCATCTCTTTAAAAAATACTGTTGGTATTTGGACTGGGATTGCATTGTATTGGTAGATTGCTTTGAGTAGAATTGATACTTTCACAATGTTAAGTTTACCTATTCATGAGCATGGTATGTTTTTCCATTTCTATAGATCTCTTTTGGTTTCTTGTAGTAGTGTTTTGCAGTTTTCTTTGTATAGGTCTTTTACATCCCTGTTAGATTCGTTCCTCAGTATTTAATTTTTTTAGAGGCTAGAATAAATGGTATTGTTTTCCTGATTTTCTTTTTGTCATTCTCTTTATTAGTCTATAGTAATCCAATTGATTTTTGGATGTTTATCTTGTAGCCTGCTACTCTGCTGAATCTATTAGTTCCAGTAGCTTTCTTGTGGAGTCTTTTGGGTTTTCTATGTATAGTATCATATCATCCGCAAATAGGGACAGTTTAACTTCTTCATTTACAAATTTGGATGCTCTTTCTTTCTTTTTCTTGCCTTATTGCTCTAGCTAGGACTTCTACCACAATGTTAAATAGGAGTGGTGATAAAGGGCATCCTTGTCTTGTTCTGGTTTTCAAGGCAAATGTTTTCAGCCTCTCTCCATTAAGAATGATGTTGGTTGTTTTGGTTTTGTATAGATGCCCTTTATTATGTTGAGGAATTTCCCTTCTATACCTATTTTATTGAGAGTTTTCATCAGGAATGGGTGTCGGTTGGACTTTTCTTTTTATAATATATTTATACTTATAAAAAGATTTTTTTAAAGTAGCAACAATCTATAACTTCTGTCCTTTAGTTATATTAAGTTTATTTGCTACAATAAAGATTACTTAAGGAACAGAAGACAATGATTTTAGGAACATGTAAGAAAAAAGAATATATTATATGAATACATATTATAAAATGCTTACAATAAAACATACCAATCTGCTGAACATGTCACAAGTTGGCAGCATATTTCACTTCGATTCTCAAAGACAGAACCCATCCTGTTAATCTATTTTAAAAAAGTAATTATAACAAATAAATGTGTATCTAAAACAGCAGTGATTTTTTTCTCATAGCTTTATGTGCTTTTTATCTTTTAAATTTTTTCTTTTTTGTTTTAATTTTTATAAAAAGAACATAACATTATCACAGAAGTTTGCACAAAATTATAAAATCAAATATAATTCTGCCATATATTCTTTTCCCATCTTTTTTCATAGAAACACTTTTACATAGTTTTAATTAGAATGTATATAATTTTTTATCCTGAGATTTTTCACTTAACATAATTTGAACATTGAATCATTTAAATAGTTTTATAATGTTTTTTATAGTAGATGTTGTACCATAATTTAACTATCCATTATTATTAGACATGTAAGTTCTTTCAGTTTTGCACTATTAATTGTGGAGCCAAACATAGGAACTTTCATGAGATTGTTAAGCAGGAAAGGTCAACTGAAAAGAGGCTTAGTGTTAAATAAGATACCAGTGGTGTGCAGTTGCCAGTGCCTACTGTGTTTTTGAGGAATTAGCAGCAGACCTCCACAAGCACACATGGGATTTGCAGGAGGGTTTAAGACTCCTTTAGGGTACCAAAAAAAAAAAAAAAAAAAAAAACCAAACCTGTTGCCATCAAGTCTATTCCAACTCATGGCAACCCTCTGTGTGCTGAGTAGAACTGTGCTCCATAGGATTTTCAAGGTCAGACCTATCTTCCAAGGCACCTCTGAGTGGGTTCAAACCACCAACCTTTTGGCTACTAGTCAAGTGCTTACCCATTTGCACCACCCAGGGTACTAAAATTCCAATCAACCAGCTTTCAAATGACCTGAAAGTTTTTGTGGTAACCTGTCTATGAAGGCATCACTCTCGAATCATCAGGAAACATGCTCCTCTTCACTTCTCCACCCTCCTGATAGGGCTGATGAGCATAGTAGTAAACAAAGGTGGGACTTCCAGCAGCAAAAGGAGTTCAGGTAGGACTGGGAGGAAGGATGAGAATAGGGGCACTGGTGAGGCTGTCGGGTGTCACAGGAGCTAGGCAACCACAAAACATGGCTGACACCACTGCAGCCTGAACCATTTCAGACCAGGGTAGGGGCTGGCAACTTCCACTCCTATCTGATAAGCAACCTCAGAACCCACACTGCCTCTCTCTCTACTGAGGCTTTCCTGCTGTGTGAAGTGGGAGACTCCGAGAGACGCTTGCTCTCGGGTTCCTGGTTGGGTCAAGACATCCATCTATGGAAAACACATAGGGCTGGGGATTCTCCACTGCTGTGGAAATCAGGGGTGGAAGGGTAGTAGAGTGGGGGTGGCATGTGTGTTTGAAATGATTTCTGAAAAAACATATTTGTACCAAATAGAAGGCTTAGTAAATGGAAGGTCTTAAAATCATATATAATTCTACCTTGTATTCTTTGCCTATTTTCTGTCATGGATAGACTTGGACGTGATTTTTTAAAAGGCGTGCACGTAATTTTGTATCTTGAGATATACATTGGATTATTTCTGAGTATGAATTCAAGAAATTGGAATTACTGATCAAAAAGTTTGAAAATTTGTATTATTCAAGAACCACACTGATTAATTGCATTCCAAAATTTTAAACCAGTTTTACACTGCAACCGGCAATGCTAGAATTTACCAGTTTCACCACCTTATCTTTTCTAACACAGGGTATTATTTAAAAATCAAATAAGCCAAAAACAGTACATTATTGTTGCTTTAGTATTAATTTTTTTTGCTATTAGAAAGGCTGAATTGATCTACTAATTGTTTTTCATATTGATTTCACTAATTGTTTTTATTTAGTATATGTCTTTTGCTTATTTATTGGAAATTTTTTTTCCATCCTTTGATTTTTAATAAATTTACATCTTTCTTTCTAAGGTGTGTGTCTTGTAGACAGCGTATTGATAGATCCTGTTTTTTTAATCCATTCTGTCACTCTCTGTCTCTTTATGGGTGCATTTAGGCCATTTACATGGAAATTTTTATATTTATCATATTCAGTACAAATATCTTCTTGTATTTTGTTACTGCCCTTTACCTTTTAATTTAGAAATTTACATATGTGTGTTTTGCAACTGTTAACCTCTTCTTTTGTGACGTCTTTCAACATAATAAGCTTAGAAAACTAGCCCTATTCCAGAAATCTGACATTCTATTCTGATTTGCTGTATTTTTTCTATAATTCAATTTTTTAAATTTATAATCCATGTAGAATTAATTTTTTTGTATGGTGTGAGTTACTAGTTGAAATGGAGTTCCTTCTCTTGTATTGTGATACTTCCACTATCATGTTAAATCTTACAGATAACAGAAACTATGTTTATTATGATATATTACTACTTTAAAAATTATTGTTGCTTCACATAATACATTTGAATATTTGGAAGTGCTAATCACCTCTCGTAACTCTAATTTTTTGATATTCTCATCAGTTAATTCTTCAAAGTACATAGTGTAGACCCTTGGTATCCTTGAAGGAAACATTTGGGGAGCTTTACTAGTTCCCACATTCACAAACACCATATTCTGTGAGGTTATAGTCAGGTACAGAACCACGAGGTCAAACTGAAATGCAGACACTGGGCAGTCAGGTAGGCTCACTCACTTGTTAAACAGTTTTCACCCACCAGCCTCAGAGCACACTCAATTCAAGATGGTGCTTCAGGAAAAGTACACATTATTTGTATGACTAATCTTCAAGCCTGCCCCCAAATAGCTGAAATCATATATTTTAAATTCACAAATGCTAAGGGTGTAATATATTTGCATTTCATTTTTACATATAAAATCCCCATCTTCTTCATTATTGTATTGCAACGATTTTGAATCCATCATTTTTTTTTAGTGGTTATAAACAATCAATGCTGAAAGATTGTCTTTATTCTTATCCGCAAGTCAGATGTTGATTTGGCATGTAAGTGAATTTCTGACTTGAAACATTCTTTTTGTATAAAATCTTCTGGAAAATTACAATCCAGGAAGAAGAAGTGTTAAGCCATCAATACTCACTTCAAATGTGTCAGACAGCCAATGTATATCTGTAATTACTTTCTTATGGCCATTTTCTATTGAAGAGACAGCACAGTGTCTGATATACATTGCTTCTTTATTACTCTCTGGTTCAAGGAGAAACATGGGCTGGAAGAATGGTAAAAGAAAGTTAGGTGCTAATTTGAGAGAGCTAATAAATAAACTGATACTTTATTCATTATACCTGTTGTTATGGATTGAACTGTGTCCCCCTCAAACAAAGATATGTTAAAGTCATAACCCCTACTACTTGTGAAGTGACCTCATTTGGAAGTAGTGACTCTGCAGATGTAATCCAGTAAAGATGAGGTCATACAGGATTAGGATCGGCCCTAATCAAAAGTGACCGGTGTCTTTGTAAGAAGAAGAGAAGAGACATACACATACAGAGCAAGGGCAACTGGTTTATCTGTGTTTATGTCTATGCCTCCTTCAGTTTAGTCTAAGATTTTATCTCTAAACTTAAGGAGTATTAGATATATATAATAAAAAAAAAAAAATCATTGCCATTGAGTCAATTCCAACTCATAGTGACCCCATAGGACAGAGTAGAACTGCCCCATAGAATTTCCAAGGAGCAGCTGGTAGATTTGAACTGCTGACCTTTCGGTTAGCAGCCAAGCTCTTAACCACTGCACCAAAGGAAGGCCATGTGAAGACAGAGGCAGAGATTGAAGTGATGCAGCTTCAAGCTAAGGAATGCCAGGGATTGCTGGCAAACCACCAGAAGCTAGGAAGAGGCAAGGAAGGATCCTCTCCTAGAACCTTCAGAGAGAGCATGGCCCTGCTAACACCTTGATTTTGGACTTCTGGCCTCCAGAACTGTGAGAGAATAAATTCCTCTTGTTTTAAGCCACCCAGTTTGTGGTAATTTGTTGTGGCAGCCCTAGGAAACTAATACACATTATAAAACTAATAACTTGGAGAGATACTAGTTCAAGGAAAAACATAAATTAGTGTTTCTATGTACTATGTATTGAGGTAGCAGGATTATCTATTCTCCCCTTCAGTTTAGTCTAAGAATTTATCTCTAAATTTAAGAAGTGTTATTGATCCACTCCCTAAGAATCAATGAGACATCTCATTTTTTGAAAGGAGTATTTCTTTGCTGCACACTGAGGGCTGCATCCCTACTGTTCCTTGGTAGAAGATCTGTTGATGCTAAGCCTGGGGGGTGGGTGTGCAATATGATGGGTAAGTACTTAGTTGGGAGTTGAAGAATTTTTTTCCAATCCTCCTAACAGAACATTTAACTTCACAAAAATTATAGTACTTTATTATCAGAAAGGATTGTGACCCCTTGACTTTATACACAAAAGAAACGATTTCTGCTGAGGTCAGGTGACATGTCCAAACTCACAGGACTAAGTAAATGCCCTTTCAACTGCGTAAGTTTAGGCAAGTCACTTGGTCCCTTCATTTTATTAAAAAATAAACAATAAATAAATAAATAACTTGCTGAGACAGATGATGTAATTTGTTTTGTTGTGTTGTAATCAAGAGCCCTCATAAAAGAGACTCAGAACATGTCCACGAGCAGATGCAAAAGCTTAGAAAAAACACCTCCCCCTCCCCCACCATTAAGTCTTTTTTAATCTTGGTAACTATGTTTTGCACTTTTTGATAAATTCTTGAATGGAAAAAACTTGCAAGTAAAAAGTTATAGAAAGCTAACCTTGAGTGTAGCTTTTTTACTTCTACTAACACCTGTCTTAATGTTTTCTATGCGATCTGCATGGGCTGTTATATCCCACAAGACGATCTAAAACAAAAATAAATGTGATTACAACATATTTTCAGGAAATAGCTAATTGAATATTAATGATTTAAAAAACAAAAACTACTGTTATGCAGCCTGATAAATCAGCCACCTTGAAGGATAATAAATTTAGCCTACATCTTAAGTAAGTCAGCTACTACAATGCAACTTTTAAAGCTAATAGAAAAAAAAAAAGTTTTCTTTACTATTAAAGTAGTTTCAGCACTTTAATTTTTGTGCTTGTATTAGTAGACGCTAGATTTTTTTAAAGTCCAAGAAAAATATCATGTAATTTCTGAATGAAGTCTCTGCTTTTAGAAGAGTTCTTTCTCCGTCTTTGGGAATGTGCCATGACTGTGGAGACAACTGCTTTAGACCTAGTGGGAAACAGCCTGTTCTCCAGAACTAAGCTCAAATGCCCAGTTCAAAAATCAGCCATTGAAGATCCTATGACGCACCATTCTACACACGTAGGGAAGCCATGAGTCAGAATTGACTCGATGGCAACTGGTTTATCTGTGTTTATGTCTATGCCTCCTTCAGTTTAGTCTAAGATTTTATCTCTAAACTTAAGAAGTATTAGTATATATAATTAAAAAAAAATCATTGCCATTGAGTCAATTCCAACTCATAGTGACCCCATAGGACAGAGTAGAACTGCCCCATAGAATTTCCAAGGAGCAGCTGGCGGATTTGAACTGCTGACCTTTCGGTTAACAGCCAAGCTCTTAACCACTGCACCACAATGATATAGCTATGTTTTATGTCATGTTTTCCAGTTAATTTCTATTTAAGTTCTGAATCATCCCCTAACCTCTACCCCCAGGCAAATTTTAGATGAGGCCTCTTGACCCTCTTGCCCAAGAGATATTAATACTGTGGTTTTTGTTCTTCCCATGTAATCTTATACAAATGTGTGGTTCTAGCCCAGCAACACAAATAGATTTGACCTGGTTGTGTGTTTTCAGTTATGCTGAAAACACACAACCAGGTCAAATCTCCAGCACTGATATCATGTCTAACACAGATTTATACCCTAGTGCCTGGCGTGGTGACTGGCAAATAAAGGCTGTGCTCCTTTCTTCTGCTGAATTGAATCCTTAAGTTCAAAAAACTACCAATCAAAATTTATTATAGAATGTTATCTGAATTAATAAATAGCTGAAATAAAATCCACAAGTACCTGTCCATTTATACAGCCTCCAGCAATGATATTAGGGTCACTGGGACAGAACTCGAAGCAGAAGATGTCATCTGGGCTCTCCAGCATTAACTAAAGCAAACCCCACAAATTCAAGAAAGAATGAAAAAACCTTACACATGTCAGGCTATCTCCTGTTAATATCATGACTAGAAGATAATATTAAGACACTCAAAAGTCTAATTTTCCTAGCTATTTAAAAGAAATGTGCACATAGAGTTCATTTCCAGACTTCAACCTCTGGGTTAGAAGCTACTTCAGTTGAATTGTATTATGGATATTGGCCATGTGTATGAGAGTACATATTCTAGGTCTCCCCCTTCTCCACCTTCCACGGAAGGCAAAGGGTTCGTCACTATTAGGGGATGTTCTAATTTTTTATAGACAGACAAACAAAATTATGAGATTAGTGTTTCTGAAAGATATAGAATATAAGCTCTGTGATATTTATCTGTTTTGTTCTCTGCTGTACCCCTAGCCTGGAACATAGTGGGCACTCAAAAGCAAAATATGTCAAATGAGAGAAGACGGAGTCATTGCCAGTGATAGCATTTCAAATTTTAAAATAATACATAACTCAGAAGGTAAACAAACTCATCTGCCTGGAGGGTAGAGAGAGGACCCTGGAGAAAATGCACAAGTGTGAAGAAACAGGTATATAAACAATAGTTAGCACCTATGCTGCTATGGGTACCACAGAGCAGAACACCTGCATAGTTACTGCTCCTCTTTAAACAAAGTGTCAAAACAAAACAAAAACAAAAACAAAAAAAAGAGCCCAGTAGTCCATTTGTTTTCTACTGCTGACCTAACTGTTCTTCAAACTGGAATTGAGGTAAATTATTTTGGTTTATTTGGTACTCTGTGGATTCTAGAGAAATCTTTATTTTTGAAAACAAAACCTTTTCATATTGTCACATAGTTTTGATTAGAACAAAGACAAAATAAATGATTTGCGTTATGTCTTTAAAGAATTATTTGCTTTTCTCTTCAAAGCTACTCTTCAAAAGAGAGAAAAGGAGGGTCTCTCTTTCCTTTTCCTAACTATCTGGAAATTAGTCACATGTCCATGGTGTGGCGTGGAGAGTAGTTCTACATGGCAGAAAGTTAGAAAATCCCCGAGAGAGAATGGTGCCATTTTTCTGGCAAGAAGGCCAACAAGAAAGTGCTAGAGAATCTATTATTTTTATCTCTGGATCTATAATATTTTAACTATCTAGAATCTATTACAGTAAAACTGCCTTGATGTTGTTGTTAGGTGCCATCCAGTCGGTTCTGACTCATAGCAACCCTATGCACAACAGAACAAAACCCTGCCCAGTCCTGGGCCGTCCTCACAATCACTGCTATGCTTGAGCCCATTGTTGCGGCCACTGTGTCAATCCATCTCATTGAGGGTCTTCCTCTTCTTCACTAACCCTCTACTTTACCAAGCATGATGTCCTTCTCCAGGCACTGGTCCCTCCTGATAACATGTCCAAAATATGTGAGACATAGTCTTGCCATTCTTGCTTCTAAGGAGCATTCTGGCTGTACTTCTTTCAGGACAGATTTATTCATTCTTTTGGCAATCCATGGTATATTCAATATTCTTTGCCAACACCACAATCCAAAGGCGTCAATTCTTTTTTTTTTTTTAATTGTACTTTAAATGAAAGTTTACAGTTCAAGTCAGTTTCTCATACAAAAATTTATACACACATTGCTATGTGACCCTACCTGCTCTCTCTGTAATGTGAAGCACATCCCTCCTTTCCACCCCGGATCGTCTGTGTCCATTCAACCAGCACCAAAGATATCAATTCTTCTTTGGTCTTCCTTATTCATTGTCCAGCTTTCACATGTATATGAGGCAATTGAAAACACCATGGCTTGGATTAGGGGCACCTTAGTCTTTAAGGTGCCATCTTTGCTTTTTAACACTTTAAAGAGGTGTTTTGCAGCAGATTTTCCCAATGCAATGCATTGTTTGATTTCTTGACTGCTGCTTCCATGGGTGTTGATTGTGGATCCAAGTAAAATGAAATCCTTGACAACCTCAATCTTTTCTCTGTTTACCATGATGTTGCTTATTGGTCCAACTGTGAGGATTTTTGTTTTCTTTAT
This sequence comes from Trichechus manatus latirostris, assembly GCF_000243295.1. NCBI lineage: Eukaryota > Metazoa > Chordata > Mammalia > Sirenia > Trichechidae > Trichechus > Trichechus manatus. The sequence goes on along the minus strand of NW_004443939.1, from coordinate 35,800,197 downwards.
GTTGAGGTGTAATCCATACTGAAGGCTGTGGTCTTCGATCTTCTTCTGTAAGTGCTTCAAGTCCTCTTCACTTTCAGCAAGCAAGTTGTGTCATCTGCATAACTCAGGTTGTTAAGGAGTCTTCCTTCAATCCTGATGCCCCGTTCTTCTTCATATAGTCCAGCTGCTCAGATTATTTGCTCAGCATACAGATTGAATAGGTATGGTGAAAGGATACAACCCTGATGCACACCTTTTTTGATTTGAAACCACACAGTATCCCCTTGTTCTGTTTGAATGACTGCTTCTTGATCTATGTACAAGTTCCTTATGAGCACAATTAAGTGTTCTGGAATTCCCATTCTTCATGTTATCCATAATTTGTTATGATCCACGGAGTCAAATGCCTTTGCATAGTCAATAGAACATAGGTAAACATCTTTCTGGTATTCTCTGCTTTTGGTCAGGATCCATCTGACATAAGCAATGATATCCCTGGTTCCATGTCCTCTTCTGAATCCGGCTTGAATTTCTGGCAGTTCCCTATCGATATACTGCTGTAGCCACTTTCGAATGATCTTCAGTAAAATTTTACTTGTGTGTAATACTAATGATAATGTTCGATAATTTCCACATTCTGTTGGATCACCTTTCTTGGGAACAGGCACAAATATGGACCTCTTCCAGTCAGTTGGCCAGTAGCTGTCTTCCAAATTTCATGGCATAGATGAGTGAGCACTTCCAGTGCTGCATGCGTTTGTTGAAACATCTCAGTTGATATTCTGTCAGTTCCTGAAGTCTTATTTTTCGCCAATGCCTTCAGTGCAGCTTGGACTTCTTCCTTCAGTATCATTGGTTCCTGATCATATGCTACCTCCTGAAATGGTTGAATGTCGACCAATTCTTTTTGGTACAGTGACTGTGTGTATTCCTTCCATCTTCTTTTGATGTTTCCTGTGTCATTTAATATTTCCGCAGAGAATCCTTCAATATTGCAACTCCAGGCTTGAGTTTTTTCTTCAGTTCTTTCAGCTTGAGAAATGTCGAGCGTGTTCTTCCCTTTTGGTTTTCTACCTCCAGCTTTTTGCACATGTCGTTATGATATTTACTTTGTCATCTTAAGCTTCTGTTCAGCTCTTTTACTTCATCATTTCTTCCATTTGTTTTAGCTAGTCAATGTTCAAGAACAAGTGTCAGAGTCTCTTCTGACATCCATTTTGGTATTTTCTTTCTTTCCTGTCTTTTTGATGACTTTTTGCTTTCTTCATGTATGATGTCCTTGATGTCATTCCACAACTCATCTGGTCTTTGGTCATTAGTGTTTAATACATGAAATCTATTCTTGAGATGATCTCTAAATTCAGGTGGGATATGCTCAAGGTCATACTTTGGCTCTCGTGGACTTGTTCTAATTTTCTTCAGTTTCAACTTGAACCTGCATATGAGCAATTGATGTTTTTTTTCTGCATTTGGTCCCTGGCCTTGTTCTGACTGATGATATTGAGCTTTTCCATTGTCTCTTTCCACAGATGTAGTCGATTTGATTACTGTGTATTCCTTCTGGCGAGGTCCATGTGTATAGTTGCCGTTTATGTTGTTGAAAAAAGGTATTTGCAATAAAGAAGTCATTGGTCTTGCAAAATTCTATCATGCAATCTCCAACATCATTTCTATTACCAAGGCCATATTTTCCAACTTCTTATCCTTCTTCGTTTCCAACTTTTGCATTCCAATCACCAGTAATTGTCAACATATCCTGATTGCATGTTCAATCAATTTCAGACTGCAGAAGTTGGTAAAAATCTTCCATTTCTTCAACTTTGGCCTTAGTGATTGGTGTGAAATTTGAATAATAGTCGTATTAACTGGTCTTCCGTGTAGGCATATGGATATTATTCTACCACCGACAGCACTGTACTTCAGGATAGATCTTGAAATGTTCTTTTTGATGATGAATGGAACACCATTCCTCTTCAAGTTGTAATTCCCTGCATAGCAGACCATATGATTGTCCAATTCAAAATGGCCAATACTAGTCCACTTCAGCTCACTAATGCCTAAGATATCTATGTTTATGCATTCCATTTCTTCTTTGATGATTTCCAATTTTTCTAGATTCATACTTCATACATTCCACTTTCCGATTATTAATGGATGTTTGCAGCTGTTTCGTCTCATTCTGAGTCATGCCACATCAGCAAATGATGGTCCTGAAAGCTTAACTCTATCCACGTCATTAAGGTCGACTCTACTCTGAGGAGGCAGCTCTTCCCCAGTCGTATTTTGAGTGCCTTCCAACCTGAGGGGCTCATCTTCCAGCACATGTATTGCTGCTATTCATAGGGTTTTCACTTTTCAGAAGTAGACCACAAGGTCTTTCTTCCTAGTCTAGTCTGTCTTAGTCTAAAAGTTCAGCTGACACCTGTTCACCACGGGTGACCCTCCTGGTATTCGAATACCAGTGACGTATCTTCCAGCGTCACAGCAACACACAAGCCCCCACAGTGCGACAAACTGACAGATGCATGGGGAAAAACTGCCCTAATTCAGACCAGTTAGGGAAGAATTGGGGTCACCATGAATCAGAATCAACTCGAAGGCAACTAACAACAACAGCAATAAGGGAAAAAGGAAGAAGGGGAGCTAGGGTTTATTAGGGAAAAGTCTTAAGTATGGAATGCTTTATAGAAACAAGGAGCCCTGGTGGCACAGTGGTAAAAGTGTTTTGCTGCTAACCAAAAGGTCAGCAGTTCAAACCCACCAGACACTTAGAAGGAGAAAGATGTGGCAGTCTGCTTCCATAAAGATTTGCAGCCTTGGAAACCTTATGGGGCAGTTCTACTCTGTCCTATAGGGTCACTATGAGTTGGAATCGACTCGATGGCAGTGGGTTTGGGTTTGTTTGTTTGTTTTATAGAGACAAAATGGTATTATATTTAAGTACACTGAATAACTTAATCTAACACTATAAAGTACCCTCCTACCCCAAGAAGAATGCTGGAAACTGGAACCCTGTGGAGAAAATCAGACTTCAGCCTTGATTTATTTGGATTGCTGTGTATTTTGTTTTGGTTTGAGTGGGGTTTTTTGTGTGTGTGTTTTGATTTGGTTTTAGTTGAGTTATTTAAAAATAGGATGATTTTATCCAAAATTCCAGGTTTCTGAATTCTCTTGACAAGTGGGATCATCTGACAACAAAAACTGCTGACGAGTGGTTGTCCCCACAGATGGGCCGTGCACTCTCCATTTGGCCACAGTCTCCACCACTCCCCATTGCCTCACACGCAGTCATCTTCACTCATTGCCATTGCCTACTTGATGATCCTTACAGATTCTTGGAATTGAGGAAATTCACATAAAATGAAACTTGAATAATGAGTATTTAAATAAAGGCCATAAAAGAGTGTGTTTTTTAAAATAAGTTAAAACTTCCTTTTACCATCTTTTCTGAAAATAACATTTTGATTTGTTAGCCTTTCAGTAGACAAAGCGTAAACTTTACTTTTGCTCAAACTGAATTATGACAAATCTGAGTTGAAGAAAATCTAAATTAATGAAGGTTTATGATATTAATTAAGTGATTGTAAAGTATTTTGTAATTAAAACTGCTAAAGACATACATGAAAGTAGTATTTGCAATTTTTAGGCTATATGGATGACTCTCCTTAAATACCTGAGGATGGATGGGATCAGAGAAACTCCAGAAAAGTATTAGCGATGGTTGCAACAACAATTTGCCAGAAGAGTGGACTCTGTCTTCAAAGGTAAGCCGCACGGCCACCGACACAGCTATTAGCCCTGATTGAAAAACAATCAGAAATTAAAATGTGTAATAACTGTACATGGAGGAGTGCTTTTAGTTTTTGCTCTTCTACATAGCCACTATTCATTTCCATTTTGATGTAATTGGAGTAAAAATATTGCACAGGAGACGAAGAGGGTTCTTAGAACTACACTATTTAATATGGTAGCAATAGCCCCATGTAGCTAATGGGCACTTGAAATGTGACTGGTCTGAATTGAGATGGGCTGCAAGTGTAAAATAAACAGAGGATTTCAAAGATTTAGTAAAAAAATGTAAATCAGCATATTATTAATTTTTATATTGAGTACATGTTAAATGATTTTGGATATATATATATATATATAAAATTAAAATTAATTCTACCAGTTTCTTTTTATGTTTTACTGTGGCTATTAGAATTAAAAATTACATATGTGACTCACATTATATTTCTTTTGCACAGTGCTGACTTAGAGAAATTCAACAGAAATATAGCTGGATAAGTAAGGTGTCACTGTTTATTCAGCTACAAAACTGATGTGTAACGTTGCCTGGCAAGCAGTTATTGTAACACAAGCCACAGTGTTTTGTAGGCAAAAGAGGCAGTTGGCCTGATCTCCCTGAATAATAATAATAACGGCAGCAACAACAACAATAATGACAATCTCATACTGATTGAGTGCTGACTATGTGCCAGGCACTACGCTAAGCACTTTATAATCATTATCACATTTCATCTTTGCAACAACCCTATTATTATCTCCATTTTCAGTTGATAATAGGGAAATCCCAGTATGCAGACCCCTTAGGGTGACACATATATATATGTTTTTCCCTAAGGCAGGTGCATTGAGTATCAACAACAGAAAGCATCATTTGTGTGTCACTTTTGCCAGAGACCCGATTATACCAGTTCAACTAGCACTTATTGAACACCTACTTTACAACATTTATCCAATCTTCCAGAATTGTATTGTTTAAATTAAATAAAGCTGTTCTTAGTGGTTCATACTTCCATACTAATGTTGTATAGTTCTAGGGGAAGAGTTGTTTTCTTTACTAATGTCGCAGAGCTCTACCATTAGCAATAAGTCTTTCCTTCTGCATCTAAGAGCTTAGGGAAAGGAGTAGCTGTTTTTGAGGTCAGTATACAGGATTTGCTACACTTACTATAAGCTGGCTCTGAGACCTTTCTTTGAAAAAAGCAGAACTCATTAGTCATTCCAAAAATAACTAAACCAGTGACCACGGAGTCGATTCCATTAGTGATTACCCATTGCCTTCGAGTTGATTCCTACTTGTAGTGACCCTATAGGACAGAGTAGAACTGCCCCATAGGGTTTCCAAGTCCGTAATCTTTACGAAAGCAGACTGCCACATCTTTCTCCTGCAGAGTGGCTGGTGGGTTCGAACTGCTGACCTTTCCATTAGCAGCCGAGCACTTAAACATTGTGCCACCAGGGCGACAATGAGATACTTCTATACACCTATGAGAATGGTTAAAATTAAAGAGACTAATCATACCAAGTGTTGGGGAGGATGTGGAACAACTGAAACTCTCATTTATTGCTCATGGGAATGTAAAATGATACAGCCATTTTGGAAAACTGTTTAGTAGTTTTTTCAATTGTTAAACATACACCTAGGTAACCATTTCTTCCCAGTTTGCCCAGGACTTTCCTGATTTTAAAATGGAAATTTCTGAGCCCCAGAAATGCCCTCAGTCTTGGGTACCCCCTCAGTCCCAAGCAAACCAGGATAGCTGGTCACCCTATATTTACCTACCATATGACCCAGCCATTTCACTCCTAGGTATTTACCGAAGAGATATGAAAGTGTATGTCCATACAAAGCCTCCCTGAGTTAAGCTTCAGTCCTCTCCTTGCAAAATGGAGAAATAATTCGTATCCTACAGGATTGCTGGGAGAACACATAGCTGAGAGATAGTGTGGAAAGTGATTGCTAGATGCCTGGCACTCAGCAAATGGAAGTTATTTTCTTGAAATTGAGTGAGTTTACAATTTTACATATAAAAAAATAGACAATTTCAATACTATCAGAAAAGGGAATCCCAGTCATTTCAGTCTCACCGTTGATAGTTGGATGCCATGAGACGCAAGTAATAGTTTTCTCTGTTAGATTATGAAGGTCAGTAAAGGACTGGTACTCTTTCAGGTGGGTATCAGTCTTGTCCCCAAAGGTGCCTTCTTCTTCTGCCAGGCATTTCCAGTCATCAATAAATGCGTTCATGATTTCATTTTGTTGCAGGGCTATTTCAACACTATTTTTGTAAAAGAAAAACAATTAAGATGTTGGATTTTAGCCGTCAATGATATGACTATTTCAAAAGCTCCTCTCACTTCATTTACACTGAAAGAAAAATTGCTCTCAATTATATTTAGTAACTAATGATTAATTTCATTCCAAATAAATGACTTAAAGAGGAGAAAAAATTCATGGCGGTGTGCTACACAGAACTTGTTTCAAGAAAAAAACTCGCCGTTTAGCTGCAAGGAGTGCTTAGCTGACAGCCTCCAGCACCTTCACCATCTGCCTCTGTTTCCAAACTGAGGCCACACTCTTCCCAGGTCGATATTTGAGCAATGGGGGAAGGGATGCCAGGGCTTGGCCTGCACTGCCTTCTGTAGGACTTCTCAACAGGTCATCTTGCTCTGGAGTCCCTTTGAGTTGGCTGAGACTTTGTCTGAAGCTCTACCTGATTAACTCTGCTTCCTCCGCCTTTATTTTTCATAGTGTAACCCTCAGTAAACCTCTACTTCTAACTCTATTTCTGTATTTGCTTCCTAGAAAACCCAAACTGACACAAAAGTCAATTTTCTTAGGTGTACTTGGCACTAGGAAACCCTGTTGGCATAGTGGTTAAGAGTTTAGCTGCCAACCAAAAGGTTGGCAGTTCAAATCCACTAGGTGTTCCGTGAAAACCCTATGGGGCAATTCTACTCTGCCCTATAGGGTCACTATGAACCGGAATTGACTTGATGGCAATGGTTTTTTTTTTTTGTTTGGTTTATTTGGTACTAAATGATTACTTATACTAAATGAGGGCAGCTCAAATACATATACATACCATATGTGTGTGTATATATATATACACACACATATATATACACACACACACACACACACACAAACCCATTGCTGCCAACTCAACACTGACTCACGGCGACCCCATGTGTTACAGAGTAGAACTGAGCTCCATAGGATTTTCTTGGCTATAATCTTTATGGAAACAGATTTCCAGGCCTTTCTTCCATGATGTCACTGAGTGGGTTTGAACCATCAACCTTTAGGTTAGTAGTCGAGTGTAAACCATTTGTGCCACCCAGTGGCCTTATATAAGTACACACACGCATACATGCATATATGCATATATATATGTGTGTGTGTGTACACACACATATAAAACATATAATTCAAAACAACAAATAAGAAGTTCCCAACCAGGGGAGATTTGCAGTTTAGAAATGTGGGGGAGGGGGTTGGTTGTCACAATGCCTGGGAGGTGCTACTGTGTCTAATTCTATTGCTAAACTTCTGAATGTATGGGACAGTCCCTAAAATAAAGAATTATCCTGCTAAAAATGCTAATATTGCTCCTTTAAGAAATTATCTGAGCCCTAGCCTCATCTTTTAATAGTCTAGGGATCCTGATTTCATAGGTTCCTGTTTTAAGATAGTTACTGTAATATTTACTGTCCCTTTATATGCTTGAATTTGAAAGCTCAGCTCATTCCTAAGACTTCTTAAGAGCTTTCCCACAATTAAAATGCCACCCAAGGTTTTACCCTAATGATCCAAAGTCCAAATATCTTTTTTTTTTTTTTTAAATAAGTATGGCAAGATAAATGAGGGGTTCTCAGTTATGAACATCTTAAAATAAGAAAAAGAACTTTATTTGGACAGTTAAATATAAACACCAAAAAAACATAATAGATACTCTTAAAAAATTAAACAAAGGTATCATTTGATCCTCTTGCCATTAAAAATTAATGACCACCATTTACTGCTTAACTGAATACTGTTTTGGTTAAATTCTTCTTGTATTCCATCTTTCAAAACAGAAAATCGAAGCATTTTCTAGGACCTTGCTACTTAAAGTGTGCTCCAAGAACTAGCAGTTTTAGCATGACCAGAAGTTTGTAAGCAATGCAGAGTCTTGGGCCCCACCCCAGTTCTACTTAGTTAGAACCTGCATTTTCACAAGATCCCCAGGTGGTTCATGTGCATATTAAAATTTAAAAGCCCTGTTCAAAACGAGCTTCAAGGTTTAAACGCAGTTTCAGGTAAAACATTAGTTAGCCTTTCCAAAATCTTATTTCTTTATGTTTCAGCCTGAATAAGAAAGGATTTCTCAAGAGAGACCTTAAAGACAGGAACTTTAGTCTCTCCAAACTCTTCCCTCTCAGCCAGAATGGGGAAGTAATTCACAAGGGAGAAGTGAAGGTTTCCTGTTTCTTGATTTCCCTGACTCTACCATGTGGTTCCTGAGAATGAGGAATTGGAGGCTGGAGAAGGTGTTGTCTGAGTTAAAGCCCATGTATATCAATTCTTTTTAACCACAAAATGACATTTTCTCAGTTGCTTGCAAATGCCCTTGAAGCTTCTCTCTCTCCTTTCAAATCATTTCCTTCTTTAGCAAATAATGGTTCCTTTTGGTTTGTTTTGGATAAAATTCAATGAGACAGATCTTTAGAATTAAAGCCTCTCTTCCAGAACAAAACCAGGTTTATAGTAATTTCTAAAAATTAAATAAACCTTAAACAGTTTTAAAGTTGACAAGTATGGCAGTGATGCGAATGTGGGTTCCTTATTTATCTTGGTCAATGGTATTATAATTCCTGTGCCAATTTTCCTTCTTATAGTTCTGGCTTCTTTCCACATCTTAGCAGGGAATTACAAAGCAGTTCACTGTTCCTTTCTTTAAAAACGTGGTAATTGAAAAGGAAGAATAAAAGCTCAGGTCTAAAAATAATACACAATGTGGATAATTGAGAATTGACTCAAAGCTATTTATTTTAAACATTTTTATTTCTTAAAGGTCTAGTTTTCCCTTGAAATAGATAGTACATAAACAGACTTCTCATTGTTAATGCTTTTATCAGGAAAACTTTTAATGACTACTTAGTTTTGTCAGGATTGACTCCACACCAATGGGTTTGGTTTTTATTTTTCATTTTCATATGGGGAAAAAGAAACCGTAGGTTTCCTTGTTGCTTTTTCATTGCCCACACAGGAAAAAAACATGGCATCCTTCTTGTGAGTTAATGACAAATAATGCACTCTCTTTGAATCATTAATACAATTTTGAACCAGATTATCTCTAGACATAGTGAACAACTTTTGAGAGTTGCTGGAGTTTTCAGGATATTTAATCCAGTCTGAAAGAACTAATGATGTTTTCTTAAAAAAAAAGCTTACCTTGGGCTATGTATGAATTTGACCACTGAATTTTTAATTTTGGGAAAAAATGGAAACCAACTATTGGGTATAATTGGCAGACTAGTACACCATTGGTTCCTCCTCTCTGAACTCTGAGATTAGCTTGATGAGAACTTGTCCTCTAGTTTAGAAGCCCCATGGCTCTGTCGAGGGTCCCAGTACCAGTATGTGTAGAGAAGTCTTGAAGACACCTCTTTTTCAGAGCCAGTAAGAGTGACAGCAACACAGGAATTAGTGATAAGGGCAAGATATCAAAAAGTACAGCTGAATTGAGTTCAGGTTCTCATTTACAAAGATACTGTTTGCAAATTCTTATCATCATCATCATCGTGGTCATCCTCAACATTTACAACATCCTCATCCTTGTCATTCTATAAAAGTCAATGATGAGTTATCCAAGCTAAAAAGGTAAGTGAAGAGAGCACTCAAATAAAAGAAACCATAGTACATACAAAATAATCGTTAATTTGCAATTAGGATAACATCCTTCCACACTTGCCTGTATATACTCTTGCAGGTTCACATTGCATTTGGTGTGGCCCTAGGTTGGGAGGTCTAGGATGTTGCTTAGGAAAGAAAGACGAAGCCTCTGTAGAGTGTGTCATATGCTCATGAATATCTGATAATTGTCTCCATAATTTCTATCTAGACACCATATACGTAATTGTTTATTAAGACTTCTTATTACAAGGAAATATACACGTTTTATATATTTTTTTAATATACAATTTTTACCTTACAGACATGTTGTTAAGAAAATCAGTCAAAGATTTGGATTGTCCGAGTGTCTCTTTTTCCTCTTCTGAGAATTCTCTTGGATAATATTGTGTACTAGCATTTTTGGGATATGTCCTAATATATTAAAAGAAGATCGCATACCAAAAATTAGATCAAATAAAAGTAAATATAGGTCATCACAGTTCAAAGGTTTGCTCAGTGGCAATAATATTAGGATATGATTTTTTATTTTATTCATTGAATATTATATTTTTCTTTACCCTAGACAACTGATATTGATATTCAGCCTATTTGTATTTCTCATCAACATAATTTGTGTACTTCTACCACCTTACTGTAGACATTAAAGTAAACGTTTTACCTGGTTTAATTACAACATGCTCCTACCTGGGCCATCTCCTCATCTCCAGGCTTTCTCTTCTCTCTTCTCCAATCCATACTGCCTGGCTCATCTTATTTTAAAAGCCTTTCCATCCTGCCTCTCCCTTGCTTCAAAACTCGCCAAAGTTCCTCACGGTCTGCCACAGAGAACCCACTTCTCTGTCTACCCTGTAATACTTCCTCCATTCTATCCTCTCCTTGTGGTCCCACACAAACTGTTCTTCTCACTCCCTTGAATTGTTCAGGTCTTTTTTTTTTTTCCCCCCTCAATCTGGGCTGTTTTCCCTTTCTCTATGTTTATAAATCATATTCAAAATTCATGGCTTATCTTCTGTAAATCTGAAATTAGTTAAAAATAAATTTTAAAAAATTCTTAAAAGATGCATGGCTTAGCTAATATGTCTTCAAATTTATACAATATTCAAAGGCTAGCTTAAGTCCACAGAACGCTCCCTCAGCAATGCATTTCACGGCAATTCATTCATTGGATAAATTTTAATTAAGAGCTTGCTGTGTGGAAGTGATATGGTTTGTACCCTCAAGGTACTTTGGGTCTAGGGCAGATGATAAATAAACAGAGGAGCACAATATGGGTCATGAGTCCTACGATCAAAATACCTCTAAGATCTAGAGGGGACCTAGAGGAAGGAGTGATCAGCTCTACCTGGTGGCTCCAAGAAATTTTCACAGAGGAAAGAGCACTGAAATAGATTTTAAAGGATGAAAAAAGGTAGACAAGGCAGTGAAGGGCATTTTATGCGGAGGAACAGCATAGGCAAAGGCAGGAAGATGTGGAAGAGGAAGTTTATTGGAATTGGAAGCAGCTCATCTGGCTAGAGCGCTGAGCACTTTTCTGGGAACAGGGGACGATGAGGCTGGAGAGGCAGTCAATGCTGGGTCACAGAGGAAGGAAGACCTTGTATGTCACCCTAAGGGGTATAGATATATTTCTGTAAGTGATGGAGAGCCAAAGGAGAGATTTAAGCAATGAAGTAACATAATCCCATGTTATTTGAGCACATACTGGGTTGGAAAGGAAAATTAGTTATAAGGCAATTGTAATATTTCAAATGAGAGAACTGAACTACTCTGTGGAGTTTTGTCATCATTGTCAATCTATTTCTGTTTATTCTAAAGAGCTCTCAAAATATTCATGGAAGTTTTTACTGTAGATTTTACTGTAATTGGCTTTCAAAATACGTCAACTCATTGCACACTTACCATTTTGTCTGAGTACTTATGTCATTGACTTTGGGGACAACTTGCATGCCAACATCTTTCTCAAGTTGTTTAACGGTAAAGTTTTTATCTGGGTAGGCTGTACATTCAATATAGGCATCTTTTATACTGGAAGCATTATGGTCACTGAACTTAATGGGTGCTCCAAATGCACTTCGTTTCCGAGATATCATATATGTAATCTGAAACACATATAAGCAGTAAAGGTAACATAACCAAGTCCCTGGAGAAAAATGGATGTGTAGTAGACAATGTTGGTGCTCAGCCCAGGCCCTCTCAGATCCCTCTGTACACTTTCTGTGTGCTCCTCCAGCAACATGTACTTTTGATTCCAGTGGCCAGAACCACTGCTCCTCTTTGGAGGCTGGTCTAGGGCTATGAAAAATAGTTTGCCTGCAGGTACAAAGAGCAGGGAGTGACTGGCAGTTTACTTCTTGACCCATGACCAGCTGGCACATGTAAGTCCTGCTTCCTTGCCTCGGTTTGGGGTAACTATGAGGTGTAATTTATAATCCAGAGTTCACCTGTGGTTCAGGCAGAAGCCTTCCCTCTGCTGGACTTCTATCTGAGACTCCACCCTTGCAGGGCTCCCTCTACTCCCCTGTCCTGCTGCCTTTCCCATTCTTGTATGGGGCACACAAATCCTTCTCTCAGGGCCTGCTTCTGGGAACCTCACCTAAGACAATGGCCATTTTTATATCAAAAAGAATCATATCCCCACAGCAAACATACAATTTTCAAAGTTATTCTGAAACCCTCAGGAATAACTGTTTTTTAGCTACAAGTAGGTAGGTTATGACTGGAGATCATATTTAAGCCTCTGACCTGCTTTGTAGATTCTTTAACTGATTGTTCCTCAATTTCTTTTTCACTGCCCAAAGAAACCCATGGTTTAGAGACAGGGGGTTTATAAACATATATGTCTTCAATAACATGCTCTTTATGTTCTTCAGGTTCTTCTGGTGCTTCTGAGGCCTAGGGTAAAATAAATAGCATTCAAAAATATATGGCCAAATTTAAGTTACAGCTATATTACATATTTTGCAATAAACTTTATTTTTGTATAAAGTCATTAAGTACTTTCTTATTATTAGTCTTCCTTGTCGGCTCATGCTTTTGAGTTAGGAGAAAAAAACTTAGCAAAAAAAAGGAAGAAAAAAGAGGATATATCAAGGACATGGAGAGAAGAAATGAGAAAAATATGGGAGAGGAAAAAAAGGAAAAGACGTGATAAGAAAAAAGCATTTACTGCAACCGCACATCTTTACTAATACGGGTTAGGATGCTAAAACTTAATGATTAAATATAAAACTACTTTCTCTGATTTAATATAATGTTCTTTATCAAAGGGATCATTGTTGTTGTGTGCTGTCGAGTTGATTCCAACTCATAGGAATAAATACGATATTCACTAAATAGTAAGGACTGAATTTTGTTTTAAGGCCAAGATGTTTATAAGGATTTATGTGTGTGTGTGTGTGTGTGTGTGTATACATATATATATAGTAAATATTCATACACACACACACACACACACATATATATATGCATATATACTACTGTTTTGCTTATAATAGTGAAATAATGAATGACCAAATGAGTATCAATGGGGGAATTGGTTGATAAGTTGTGGTATAATCATACAACAAAATCCCATAAAGGAATTACAATGAAAAACTTGATCTACATGGATATGATATCAAAATGTATCAACATGGAAAGATCTGAGAATTTTATAATTCTAAGTTGCAGAATTATTTGTATGAATATGAATTATTGCAGATATAATTTTTATGTGAGTTTCAAATTAATAAACAATTATATACATTATTTATGAAGCATACATATATGGTAGAAGTATAAAACCATGAAGAAGAAAAATATACACCAAAAGTTCAGCAGTTCGAGTCCACCAACGGCTCCTTGGAAATCCTATGTGGCAGTTCTACTCTGTCCTATAGGGTAACTATGAGTTGGAATTGACTCGATGGTAACAGGTTTGGGTTTTTTCTGGGCAGTGGTTATGTTAGTATTTGTTATACTATTCTTTGTACTTTTCTACATATTTGAAATATCTAACTGTAATAAAAAGATTAAACACAGAGAGAAAACCATAAAAATAGTTTAAAAATTTTTTTTTATTGTTGTAGTTTAGATGAAGTTTACATTTCAAGTTAGTCTCCCATACAAAAATTTATATATACATTGTTATGTGACCCTAACTGCTCTCTCCATATTGTGACAGCACATTCCTCCTTTCCACCCCGGATTCCCCATGTCCATTCAACCAGCTCCTAACCCTCTCTGCCTTCTCATCCACGTCTGGACAGAAGCTGCCCGTTTAGTCTCTTGTACCTTCCTGAGCTGAGGCACACTTCTCAAAAGTACCCCTTTATGTCCCACAGTCTAGTCCAATCCCTGTCTGAAGAGTTGGCCTCGGAAACTGTTTTAGTTCTGGGCTGATAGAGAATCCAGGGGCCATGCTTTCCGGAGTTCCTCCAGTCTCATTCAGGCCATTAAGTCTGGTCTTCTTACTAGATTTGAGTTCTGCACCCCACATTTCTCCTGCTCCATCAGAG
>NW_004443939.1:35774784-35785937 GCF_000243295.1 Trichechus manatus latirostris | reverse complement strand
ATTCTTATGGTTTCTTCATTTTTTAAAATCCTTTTATCTGATTTTTCCTCAAATAAGTTGGTGTCAAGCGCTTTATCTTCAGTCTCACTAATTCTGACTTCCATTGCCTCAATTCTGTTCCTATGACTTTTTATTGAGTTGTCTAATTCTGAAATTTTATTTTTAATCTGCTGGATTTCTGATTGTTGTCTCTGTATGGATTCTTGCAGCCTGTTAAATTGTCATTATGCTCTTCTTTAATCTTTTTAATTCCCTCTATTGCATGTTCTGCGTTTTGCTTAATTTCCTTCCTAATTTCTTGAAAAGTTCTGTATATTAATCTTTTGTATTTTGCCTCTGGTAATTCCAAGAAATTTTCATCCTCTGGAAAATTTCTAGATTATTTTGGGAGCTTGCTGAAGCCATCATGGATTGCCTTTTTATGTGATTTGATATTGACTGCTCTCTCCGAGCCATGAATAAATTATTATATTTATTTATTTTATGTTTGCTTACTGTGTCCTAGCTTCTTGTTTTGTTTTGATATGCCCAAATAGGCTGCTTGTATGAGCTAGTTTGATAACTGGCACCTTTGAAGCTCTAATGTCCTGTCACCAAGTGGTTAGATCTGTTACTAGGTATATGAGCTCAAGAGTTCACCCACTCCTCCTGTATGGATTCAGCTCAGGTGCCCAGGTAGATAGCTACCAAGTGTGTGGTGTAGGCTCTCACCTACAGTCCTAGACAGGCATCAGTGATTGGTGTAGGCACAGGCATCTGGCTGTAGCCGGGTGACACACTCTGAGCAAGGTAGGGGGCTGACGGCCACCCCCGAGTGTCCAGGAGGAAGGCATGTCCCTTTTTCCTAGAGCACGCAGGTGCGTGGGTTTTGTAGCCAGACTATGAGCACCCAATGCTATTGGTTGTAAGGACTGGGGAGCACCTCTTATTCTTGCACCCCTCTCACAGGTGGCTAGGTGGCTAGGTGGCATGGGTGGAGCCACCAGTCTTCAGGCCCCTGATATGGGTAGACGAAGACCATGTTTAATGGGCAGAGCAGTGTCAAATGTCATGAATCTGCCACTTAACGGCTGAATCAGTTGAAGTTAGACTTCAGGTATATACCCTGTCATACTGTGGTAATGAGGGCCTATGCTGTTGAAATGGGTCCACACAAGTCTCTGCAGAGGGAAAGGCACTCAAAGTCTGTGGATGCCTTATGCTTGTGCCTAGGCAAAGGAGCTGTGCCTACTGTGGGTTCCTGGCTTAGGGGATCTGGCAGTTTATTTTTTCCTGTTTGTTAATTTTTTCACTCTCTAAGGCCAGGAGAATGGTTCATGGCATGTGACGGATCCTACTTCCAGCCCAGGGGAGTCGGCAATTGCTGAAGCCGGTCCAGGACCCATTGCGGAGCAGGGAGCAGGGAGGTAAATGGGAGAGAGGTTTTTCCCTAAGGGGGGTGTTTTTGATCTGCATGGTAGGCCGTATGCAAGTACTTATCTTTCGCCAATCCAGGGCTGCTTCTCACTGGTTCTGGGTGACCAAGTAGTCTCTCTGGCACTGGGTCTCACCTGGTACGGAAAACGCACCTCCCAAGCACTGCTGCTTGCCTGCTTCACCGCTCACCCATGAGCTACTTAGGCCTGAAGGGCTCAGGCTCTTACCAGGTCAGGTTTGGCAACTCCTTGCTGCTTCTGAACCATCTCTCCCTCCCCTGCCACTCAGTCAGGTTCCTCAACTTTGTCTTAGATGTTCAGGGCTCTAGATTGTCATATATAATTGATTCACTTGTTTTTTCAGGTCTTTGTTGTAAGAGGGTCCATCAGAGGCATCTGACTACTCTGCCATCTTGACCCCACCTCCTCAGTATTAAAAATTCTAAGGCTAAGTGAAAGATTACTTTTAATTAAAAAAACTGTCAAATATTTTTAAATTCTAAGGTTTTCCTTTATTTTTCTTGCTTATTGGCTGGCCAAGCAAACCTCTCTGTTTCCCTCAAACAATTTGACCAAATCTTTAGTAGAATAGCTACTCATCTTCCTACAAGGATGCAAGATCGAAAGGCAAGTTTCATAAACCTCATTATCTGTCATGACCACCTTGAATGCAACACCTCAAAGGTGAGCTTACTATCTTTCCTTGAAAACTGCCATTTTGCTCATCTTTGACACCTCCCTGTCTCTCATTTGCCTCTGACCAAGTCATACTTTTAAATTTTTGCCTTTATATAACCACAGAAAACTTCTATGGAACACCTAGGTTGTGCCAGGTACTACTCAAAGGGCTTTACCTGTCTTAGTCCATTCAATGCTCAAGACAGTCCTGGAAATGGGCAGTATCAGTGCCACCATTTTATAGAAGAGAGGTTCAATTAACTTACCCAAAGCCATAGAGATGGCAAAAGAAGAACTGGGAGTATGGGACAGGAAGTGGCTGAGGACAGAGTCACTATTTCTTCTCTCATTGGGTCAATGACAGGTGAATAAGTAAAGTATCTGCTACCCTGAGATGTCTGATTTAGTTCCTCCCACATTCACTGTTCACTTACTCCAGGTGCCAGGGAAACAGAGATGAATGAGAATAATCCTAATCACATATAGGGCTCCCTCTGGGGATACAGCTTCCTTTGACAGTCAACAGATTGCAAGAATTTGGGGGTACACTTACATTTAAATAGCTTTCCTTGCCCTCTTCAGTTCCAATAAGATAAAAGTTAAGTCCATATTTGAAGTCTTTGTCATAAACAAGCAGAAGCTCACTTCCAGGATATTCCTAAAGGAATATAATCAAAAGTTAATGTTTAATAGACGTTCAGTTTATTCAGACACTGACACACAAAATTGATACTTCTCTAATAAATCAGTCATAGACTATAAAAGATAACCATACTGCTAATCTATGGTTGTTGTTATTGTGTTGTTAGCTGCTGTTGAGCTGGCCCCCCACTCATGGGGACCCCATGCACAACAGAATGAAGAGCTGTCCCGTCCTGTGCCATCCCCATGATTGGCTGCAGATCAAACTTTTGTGATCTATAAGGTTTTAATTGGTTGATTGTTATAATTAAATCACCAGGCCTTCCTTCCTAGTCCATTTTAGTCTGGAAGCTCTACTGAAATCTGTTCAGCATCATAGCTACATGTAAGCCTTCGCTGACGGACGGATGGTGGCTGCACATGAGGTGCACTGGCCGGGAATTGAACCTGGGTATAGGGTTAATATGAGTCGGAATTCGACTTGACAACAATGGGTTTTTAGTCTCTCCCATGGAAGGTGAAAATTCTACCACTGAACCACCACGAATAACCCCCAACTGCATAATTATTTTATTAACTTAAAAAAGCGCTTAAAACACAATGGGTCCAGGGAAATTTACTGTAGAATTTCATTCTAAAAGGGAAAAAGAAGCATTACTTTTATTTGGCATTGTTCTCTATAGCATGTTTGGAGAAACATCAGGACCAAAGTTATGAATTAATCAACATAGGAAAATAAAGGTACATTTCTTTCTAGTTAAAACTGGGCAAGGATAAGCTTTCTAGGTGTGAGATAATACAACCAGTTCCTGATGGGACTTTGCTTTTCACAGAGGATCATCAAACAGGACTCCAAAGGAGGTGTGGACAAACTATCATTTGTCCAAAGTAATGTGAAATGTCACATTTAACTCAACACTCTCTCCAACTTTTGTTATTATGTATCGGGAAAATGAATCTTTTGAGGTAGAACTGAAAAATAAAGAGCAACATTGTACTTACCTGGACAATTTTTTTGACTGGGTAGAAATCAGATACTGCAGCTCTGTTGTGCAAGTCCTCAATAATATCTTCTTTTTTGAGAAGTTTATAAGGTTGTTCACCTGTGAAATCTTCATTTACTCGGCAGTTAAATATTTCCTGAGTCTTGGTAGTTAATACTAAAGGAAAAATTTCAGGATGACCTAGGAAAGACAAAATGGAATTTGGACATTAAATATACCCACTTAAAACAGTAGCAATAGGAAACATGCAATTGTTTGCTTAAAGCAATTTTCTATAAATGTATAAAAAGACTTTAAAATTATTGTTTTGATTTTAAAAGTAAATATATTCATTATGAAAATTTTTGGAAAAGGTAAAAGAAGAAAATAGCAATGATTTATATACTACCACTCAAGAGAGTGCATCTACTAATATTTTCCTTTATTTCATTGTAACTAATCTGTATATAGTTATTGTTGTTAGTTGCTGACTCATGGTGACCCAATGTACAACATAATGAAATGCTGCCTGGTCCTGCACCATCTCCATGATTGTTGGTGTATGTTGAGTCCACTGTTGCCGCCATTATATAGTGCCTTCTGACCTAGGGGGCTCATCTTCCAGCACTATTTTGGATAATATGCTGTTGTGATCCATAGAGTTTTCATTGGCTAATTTTCAGAAGTAGATCGACAGGCCTTTGTTCCTAGTCTGTCTTAGTCTGGAGCTCTACTGAAACCTGTCTTCCGTGGGTGATCCTGCTGGTATTTGAAATACCAGTGGCATAGCTTTCAGCATCATAGTGACATGCTACCACAGTATGACAAAATGAAAGATGGGTGGTGGCCATATATAATACCTTATATGAAATTCTAAATCCTGCTTTTAATACTTACTGTTGTGCCACAAGTATTTCACTATAGCATTAAACAATATTTCTAAAACATCATTTAAATTAAATTCTGTAGAATAATTTTTAACAATTGTTTATTTATTTTGTTGTTGTTGTGGAGAATATACACAGCAAAACTTACACCAATTCAATAGTTTCTGCATGTACAGTTCAGTGACATCGATAACATTCTTTGAGTTGTGAAACCATTCTCACCATCTTTTTCTGAGTTGTTCCTCCCTCATTAACATAAAATCACTGCCCCCTAAGGTTCCTATCTAATCTTTCAAGTTGCTGTTGTCAATTTAATCCCACATAGGTAAAAGAGTATAATGCTCAAGGCAGACATTCTTTACTAGTTGAGCTAAACTATTGTTTGATTTAAAGAAGAATTCAGGGGATATTTTTGGTTTAAGGTTTAATGATTATCTCATGACAATAGTTTCAGGGGTTTTTCCAAACTTCATGGCTTCAAGAAGTCTGGAGTTCATAGAATTTTAAATTCTCTTCTACATTTTCCCCCTTTTGATCAGGATTCTTCTATAGAATCTTTTTTTTAAAACTTTTTTCCTGAAGTTTTTTTTTTTTTTTAATTGTGCTTTAGATGAAGGTTTACAGAGCAAATTAATTTCTCATTAAACAATTAATACACATATCATTTTGTGACATTGGTTACCAACACCATAATGTGTCAACACTCTCCCCTTCTCAACCTTGGGTTCCTCATTATCAGCTTTCCTGTCCCCTCCTGCTTTCTCGTCCTTGCCTCTGGATTGGTGTGCCCATTTTGTCTCATTTTGTTTTATGGGCCTGTCTAATGTTTGGCTGAAGGGTGAACCTCGGGAGTGACTTCATTAATGAGCTAAAAGGGTGTCCAAGGGCCATACTCTTGGGGTTTCTACAGTCTCTGTCAGACCAGTAAGTCTGGTCTTTTTTTATGAGTTAGAATTTTGTTCTACATTTTTCTTCAACTCGGTACGGGACCCTCTATTGTGATCCCTGTCAGAACAGTCGGTGGTGGTAGCTGGGCACCATGTAGTTGTGCTGGACTCAGTCTGGTGGAGGCTGTGGTAGTTGTGGTCCATCAGTCCTTTGGACTAATCCTTCCCAGTGTCTTTGGTTTTCTTCATTCTCTCTTGCTCCAGACAGGGTAGGACCTGTGGAGTATCTTAGATGGCCGCTCACTTCTATAGAATCTTTGATCAAAATGTTCAGAAATGGTAGCTGGGTACCGTCCAATTCTTCTGGTCTCATGGCAAAGGAGGCAGTTGTTTATGGAGGCAATTAGCCACACGTTCCATATGCTCCTTCTATTCCTGACTCTCCTTCCTCTGTTGCTCCAGGTGAATAGAGACCAAATGTGACTTGGATGGCCACTTGAAAGCTTTTAAGACCTCAGGCAATATGCAATGAACTAGGAGGTAGAAGAAAAGTACTAAACACACTATTAGGCCAATTAACTGGGATGTCCTATGAAACCATGACCCTAAACCTACAAACCAAGGAACCAAATCCCATGAGATGTTTGGTTGTACAGAAGCAGCCCCAGCAGCTGCTCTTTTTTTTTTTTTTGCCATTGTTGTAAATATGTCTATCACACAACTTCTGCCAATTCAACTTTTTACAGGTGTACAACTTAACTGACAGCACTTATAACAATCGGCTATGCAATCCTACCCTTAATCAATATGATAGTTCCATTATCGTTAAGCCCCCTTCTCACCGCCCCTGGAAACCACTAATAAACTTTGTTCTCTATACATTTGCCTTTTCTGGACTTTTTATATATAAGTGAGTTCATATAATATTTGTCCTTTTGTGATTGACTTATTTCACTCAGCATAAAGTCTTCCAGCTCCATTCATATTGTAGTATGTATCAAGACTTCATTTCTCCTACTGGCTGAGTAGTATACCATTGTTTGTATGTACCATATTTTGCTTATCCATTCATCTGCTGATGGGCATTTAGGTTGTTTCCACCTTTTGGCTATTGTAAATAGTGCTGCAATGAACATTAGCGTACAAGTCTCTGCTTTCAAGTCTTTTTGGTATATACCTAGGAGTGGAATTGCTGGGTCATACGGTAGTTCTATTTTTAGTTTTTTGAGGAACCACCACACTGTTTTCCATAGTGGCTATACTATTTTGCATTCCCACCAGCAATGGATAAGGGTTTCCTACATCCTTGACAACATTTGTTATTTTGTGTGTGTGTATGTGTGTTTTTAATCTTAGCCATCCTAGTGGGAGTAAAATGATATCTCATTGTGGTTTTGATTTGCATCTCTCTGATAGCTAATGATGCTGAGCATGTTTTCATGTGTTTGGCGGCCATATGAATGTCCTCTTTGGTAAAATGTCTATTCAAGTCATTCACCCATTTTATGATTGGGCTATTTGTCTTTTTGTTGTTAAGTTGTCGCGGTTATATACGTATTTTGGTTATTAGATTATTGCCAGATATTCAATTTCCAAAGATATTCTCCCAGTTGGTAGTTTGTCTTTTCACTTTTTTTGTAAAGTCTTTTGATGAATGAATTTTAAAAATTTTTATGCGGTCCCATTTATTTATTCTCTTCTGCTGTTTGTGCTTTTGTTATTATATTAGCTAAATCATTGTTAAAAGCTAGACCTGACAGCATTGCCCCTGTTTTTTCTTCCACAAATTTTATGGTTTTAGTTTGCACGTTTAGGTCCTTAATCCATTTTGAATTTGTTTTGTGTATATGTAGCATAATTTTTAACTACTCTCTTTTTGGTAGGTATATTTTTCTCATTTGTTTCCAATTATTGTAAATAAACCTACAAACAAATATCTAGTATTGAATTTTTATCATACTTGAAATTATTTTCTTAGAATAGACTCTAAAAGTGAAATTATTGAACTGATAGTATGATCATCACCCTTGGCTCTTTCAAACCTGTAGTGCTTTCCTAAAACACTCCCAAACTTAACCCCTCACCTGTTGCTTCCTCTCACTAGGTGGCCTTGTTTTCTATTTCACAGAGAAAATGGAGTCTGTATAGCACACAGTCCTGCCACTTTTGTAGCCCTGCCTACCAGCTACCCTCCTCGTGAATCCTGGACCATCAACTATCCCTCTCCCGCCAATGTTGTGCATGTTGATTTACTTAACTCTCTCCCATTTTAAATAAACCTCCTGTTGACCTTATATAAATACCTCTGCCCACTAGGTCTCCATCTTTTCACAGCCAAAGTTACTATCATTCAATTCTTCACATCTTTAATTACTGACTTCCCAGAAAAACCCTTGGGAGTTGGGAGGAGGATGATGGGGTAGGGAATCCCCCCTTTTTCCCCTCTGGTTCAGCAGACCTAGCAATATCCTCAGGAGAAGTGGTGAGAGGAGGAGTTCAAGAGGTTTCTATGGCTGTTCTTCTCATCCCTTTCCACCCACTCCACACCAGTCCTCAGCAGCAGCAAGCACTGGGACAGTGGATGAAAGAGGACAAGGTAGCATTGCCTCATACTATCCCCTCTCTCAGGCCCCTGAGTGGCACAAAGGGTTCAGTGCTCAGCAAACTGAAAAATTGGAGGTTGGAGTCCACCCAGACATTCCTCAAAAGAAAGGCCTGGCAATCTACTTCCAAAATGTCAGCCATTCAAAACTCTATGAACTTAGCCAGTAAGAGAAATGAAGTCTTGATACATGCTACAATACGGATGGAGCTGGAAGACACTATGCTGAGTAAAATAAGGCAATCACAAAAGGACAAATATTGTATGACCTCACTTATATAAAAACACAAGAACAGACAAGTGTGTAGAGAACAAAGTTTACTAGTGGTTACCAGGGCTGGGTATTATTGCTTATGGAGTATTGAGTTTCAGCTTACGGGGATGGAAAAATCACACTGCTTAAGGGTAGGGTTGCACAGGTGATTAATGTAATTGCTATCAGTAAGTTGTACACCTGTAAAAAGTTGAATTGGCAAAAGTTATGTGATAGATACATTTACAACAATGACAGAAAAGAAAAGAGTGGCAGCTGAGGCTGGTCTGTACAACCAAACATCTCATGGGATTTGGTTCCTTGGTTTGGAGGTTGATGGTCATGGTTTCATGGGACATCCCAGTTAACTGGCCTAATAACATGTTTGGTGCTTCTGTTCTACCTCCTAGTTCATTGTGTAGTGCCTGGGGTCTTAAAAGCTTGCAAGTGGTCATCCAAGGCACAACAATTGGTCTCTATATGCCTGGAGCAACAGAGGAAGAAGAGTAAGGAATAGGAGGAGAAAATGAAATGTGTGGCTAATTGCCTCTGTGAACAACTGCCTTCTTTGCCATGAGACCAGAAGAACTGGGTGGTACCCAGTCACTATTACTGAACATTTTAATCAAAGATTTTATAACAGAATCCTGATCAAAAGGGGAAAAATGCAGAACAGAATTGTAAATTCACACGGAATCCAGATATTCTGGAGCTATGGGGGCTGGTTGAACCCCCAAAACTATTACTCTAAGATAATCTTTAAACCTTAAACCAAAAATACCGTTGAAATCTTCTTAAAAGCAAACAATAATTTAGCTTAGTAGTAAAGAATGTCTGCCTTGAGCATTATGCTCTTTTAAGATCTATCTAAATGGGATCAAACTGACAACAGCAACTCAAAAGATTAGATAGGAACCTTAGGGGGTAGTGAGTTTATGTTAATGAGGGAGGAATAATTCAGAAAAGGAAGATGAGAATGGTTGCACAACTTGAGGAATATAATCAATGTCACTGAATTGTACATGTAGAAACTTGAACTGGTGTATGTTTTTGCTGTGTATATTCTCAGTAACAACAACAAAAATATAAAATTAAATTATTTCAAAACCAGCAACAACAACAACAAAAACTCTATGGAGCATAGTTCTACTCTGATACGCATGGGGTTGCCATGAGTTGGAATCAACTTGACAGCAACTGGTACTAATATCCCCTCTCTCAGTCCTTCTTTTTATCCTTCTTATCACTATCAGCTTTCCCAACCAGCTTCTCCCACGCCAGTCGCAGCTCTGCATCTGCCCCCAGAACTCTCTCTCCTAACTGCATAGTGCCAGGGTCCCAGAACCCACCCCCTCTTCTCCAGCCCCTGTACCTCTGGGTGCCCGACACTCCTCCTCCCACCATTCATCATGGTCTAGAGAGAGAAGTATATGTGGCCCCTCAAGTGGGAATTTTGAATTTATTTTCCCATAGAAACACCTCCCCCAGTGGCTCTATGGTAATTTTCAGGTAATTGGGTTTTTTTAATGACTTCATGCATAACACTAATGATATGAGGAAATACATTCCAAATCACAATCAGGTGGCGTAACAAGCAAACATGTAGAATACGAGTTGTTCACAAATTAGGGACAAACTGCCCTTTTTTTTAAAGCTCTCTCAAAGTACCTAACATAATATCTGGCACCTATGAGATGCAAAATAAGTAACTGTTGATGTGATTGTCATACAAGTAATCCTTTAAAACCATCCTGTGGATGGCACTTTTGTACAGTATCAAATGCATAATAAAAATTGTATAGTTTTGCCTCTGGATAACCACTAGATGGAGCTGTAGGACCTGCACTGGGCTAGTGCTCCTTTGTGTAAGTACCCCTGGAATTTAGACAGAGGTGTTGGGGATACCAGAAAACTTTCTGCTATCTGAGAAACTAGAAAGAGAGTGACGTTTAAAGTGTATAATTTGATTATTATACAAATAAGTTGCACATATTTAAAGGTACAATTTGGTAAGTATATGCATACACCTGTGAACCATCACCACAATCAAGATAGAAAACATATCTACCATGCCCAAAAGTTTCCTCCTGCCATCCCTCCCAACATCTGTCTCCCATCCCTAGGCAATCATCAACCTGCTTTCTGTCACTATAGACTGGGGTTTT
The DNA here is from genome assembly GCF_000243295.1 of Trichechus manatus latirostris. Lineage (NCBI taxonomy): Eukaryota > Metazoa > Chordata > Mammalia > Sirenia > Trichechidae > Trichechus > Trichechus manatus. The sequence continues at coordinate 35,775,425 of NW_004443939.1, read as the reverse complement.
TTTTTTCTGGAAATTTTACAAATGGAATAATACAGTATGATACATACTGTGCTCTTTTTTTTTTTTTTTTTAATTGTGCTTTAGGTGAGAGTTTACAGCTCAAGTTAGTTTCTCATACAAACATATACACACATTGTTATGTGACCCTAGTTGCTATCCCTATAATGTGACAGCACACTCCTCCCCTCCACCCTGGATTTCCTGTGTCCATTCAACCGCTCCTATCCCTTTCTGCCTTCTCATCTCACCTCTGAACAAGGAGCTGCCCATTTAGTCTTGTGTATCTACTTGAACTAAGAAGCACAGTCTTCACGAGCATCATTTTATGTCTTATTAAAAAACAACAACAACCTACAGGACAGAGGAGAACTGCCCCATACAGTTTTCAAAAAGCACCTGGTGGATTTGAAGTGCCGACCCTTTGGTTAGCGTTATGTCTTATAGTCCAGTCTGTTCTTTGTCTGAAGAGTTGGCCTCAGGAATTGTTTAGTTCTGGGCTAACAGAGTCCAGGGGCCATGTCTTCTTGGGTTCCTCCAGTCTCAGTCAGACCATTAAGTCTGGTCCTTTTACTAGAACTTGAGTTCTGCACCCCACTTTTCTCCTGCACCATCAGGGACACTCTGTTGTGTTCTCTGTCAGG
>NW_004443939.1:35773619-35774684 GCF_000243295.1 Trichechus manatus latirostris | reverse complement strand
CTGTCCCTCAAAGTGTTTGGTTGTGTTCAGGAAACGTCTTAGCTTTTGGTTTAGTCCAGTGGTGCTGACTTCCTCTGTATTGTATGTTGTCTTTCTCTTCACCTAAGACGATTCTTATCTACTATCTAGTTAGTGAATTCCCCCTTTCCCTCCCTCCGCACCCTCATAGCCATCAAAGAATGTTTTCTTCTGTGTTTAAATCTCTTCTTGAGTTCTTATAATAGTGGTCTCATACAATATTTGTCCTTTTGCGATTGACCGATTTGATGCAGCATAATGCCTTCCAAATTCATCCGTGTTATGAGATGTTTTACAGATTCACCGTTGTTCTTTATCGTTTAGTATTCTGTTGTGTGACTATACCATAATTTGTTTATCCAGTCATCTGTTAATGGGCACCTAGGTTGTTTCCAACTTTTTGCTATTGTGACAGTGCCGTAATGAACGTGGGTTTGCATATATTTATTTGTGTGATGGCTCTTATTTCTCTAGGATATATTCCAAGGAGTGGGATTGCTGGATTGTATGGTACTTCTATTTCTAACTTTTTAAGGAAGCATCAAATCGATTTCCAAAGTGGTTATACCATTTTACATTCCCATCAGCAGTGTATAAGTGTTGTGGTCTCTCCACAACCTCTCCAACATTTATTATTTTGTTTTTTGGATTAATGCTAGCCTTGTTGGGGTGAAATTTTATCTCATTGTAGTTTTGATATGCATTTCTGTAATGGCTAATGATCGTGAGCATTTCTTAATGTGTCTGTTAGCCACTTGAATGTCTTCTTTGGTGAAGTGCCTGTTCATGTCTTTTGCCCATTTTTAATTGGGTTACTTGTCTTTTCGTGGTTGAAGCTTTGCAGTATCTTGTAGATTTTAGAGATCAGGCCCTGATCAGATATGTCGTGGCCAAAAAATTTTTCCCAGTCTGTAGGTTGTCTTTTTACTCTTTTGGTGAAGTCTTTCAATGAGCTCCCAGTTATCTAGTTTCTCTTCTGGTGTTTGTGCATTGTTAGTTATGTTTTGCATTCTGTTTATGCCCTGATGCCCTGTATTAGGGCTCCTA
>NW_004443939.1:35758497-35773235 GCF_000243295.1 Trichechus manatus latirostris | reverse complement strand
TGTATTATAAGATCATATCATCTGCAAATAGAGATACTTTGACTTCTTCCCTACCAATTTGGATGCCCTTTATTTCTCTTTCTAGCCGAATTGCTTTGGCTAGGATCTCCAGCACAAGGTTGAATAAGAGTGGTGATAAAGGGCATCCTTGTCTGGTTCCCGTTCTCAAGGGGAACACTTTCAGACTCTCTTCATTTAGGATGTTGTTGGCTGTTGGCTTTGTATAAATGCCCTTTATTATGTTGAGGAATTTCCCTTCTATTCCTATTTTGCTGAGATTTTTTCTATCATGAATGGGTGTTGGACTTTGTCAAATGCCTTTTCTGCATCAATTGTTAGGATCATGTGGTTCTTGCCTTTTGTTTTATTTATGTGATGGATCACATTGATTGTTTTTCTCATATTGAACCATCCCTGCATACCTGGTATGAATCCCACTTGGTCATGATGAATTATTTTTTTGTTTTTTTTTTGATTCTATTGGGTAGAATTTTGTTGAGGATTTTTGCATCTATGTTCATGAGGGATGTGGTCAATAATTTTCTTTTTTTTTGTGGTGTCTTTATCTATTTATGGTATCAGGGTTATGATGGCTTCATAGAAAGACTTTGGGAGTATTCCATACTTTTCTATACTCTGAAATACCTTTAGTAGTAGTGGTGTTAACTCCTCTCTGGAAGTTTGGTAGAATTCTCCAGTAAGCCATCCGGGCCAGGGCTTTTTTTTTGTTGGGAGTTTTTTAATTACCTTTTAATCTCTTCTTCTGTTATAGGTTTATTTAGTTGTTCTACCTCTGTTTGTGTTAGTATAGGTAGGTAGTTCATTTCTAGAAATTTGTCCATTTCCTCTAGGTTTTCAAATTTGTTGGAGTACAGTTTTTCATAGTATTCTGTTATGATTTTTTTAATTTCAGTTGGGTCTGTTGGGATATCACCCATCTCATTTCTTATACGGGTTATCTGCTTTTTCTCCTGTTTTTATTTTGTCAGTTTGGCCAATGGTTTATCAGCTTTGTTGATCATTGCAAAGAAACAGCTTTTGGTCTTGTTAACGCTTTCAATTGTTTTTCTATTCTCTATTTCATTTAATTCTGCTCTAATTTTTATTATTTCCTTTCTTCTGGCGCCCAAGGGCTTCTTTTGCTGTTCTTTTTCTACTTGTTCCAGTTGTAGGGTTAATGTTTTGATTTTGGTCCTTTCTTCTTTTTGGACATGTGCATATAAACTGACCTCTGAGCACAGATTTTGCTGTGTCCGAAAGGTTCTGGTAGGATGTGTTTTCATTCTCCTTTGATTCTGTGAATTTCTTTATTCCATCCTTAATTTCTTCTATAACCCACTAGTTTTTGGGCAAGCTGTTGTTCAGTTTTCATGTATTTTTTTTTAATTGATTTTTTTCCCTTGCTTTTCCTGTTATTGATTTCTACCTTTATGGCTTTATGGTCAGAGAAGATGCTTTGTAATATTTTGATGGTTTGGATTCTGTTAAGGCTTGCTTTATGGCTTAATATGTGGTCTATTCTGGAGAATGTTCCATGTGCGTTGGAAAAGAAAGTATATTTGGCTGCTGTTGGGTAGAGTGTTCTGTATACATCTATGAGATCAAGTTGGTTGACTGTTGCATTTAGATCTTCCGTGTCTTTATTGAGCTTCTTTCTGGATGTTCTGTCCTTCACCGAAAGTAGTGTGTTGAAGTCTCCTATTATTGTGGAGCTGTCTAGCTCTCTTTTCAATGCTGTTAGAGTTTGTTTTATGTATTTTGGAACCCGTCGTTGGGTGCATAAATATTTATTATAGTTATGTCCTCCTGGTGTATTGACCGTTTAAACATTATATAGTGTCTTTCCTTATCCTTTGTGGTAGATTAGATGCTTGTACTTATCTTTCGCAGCTTGAGCACGGTTTCTCACTGGTTCTGGAGGTTTGAACTGACTCTCCACTGCTTGGTCTCTCCCAGTGTGGAAAACATGTCCCGAGCGCCACTGCTTGCCTCACTGCTCATGCCAGCCAACCCAGCCTGCAAGGTGCTGGTTTCTGCAGGGTCAGGTCTGGCAACTCCTCACTGCTTCTGAACCATCTCTCCCTCCCCCTGCCACTTAATCCGATTCCTCAACTTTGTCTTTGATGTTCAGGACCCCTAGATTGTCATATATAATTGATTCACTTGTTTTTTGGGGTCTTTGTTGTAAGAGGGACCACAGGAAGTGTCTGACTACTCCACCATCTTGGCCCTGCGCCCCTACTGTGCTCTTTTTTTATCTGACTGCTTTTACCCTGCATAATTATTTTGAGAATCATCCATGTTGTTGAATGTATCATTGCGTATTTATTCCTTTTTATTGCTGACTAGTATTTCATAAAGAACAGTGAACCAATTCATCTACTTAATGAACCAATCAGAAAATATTAATTGAGTGCTCATAATGCTTCAAGAACTGTTCTAGGCATTAGGTACAGTGGTAAAGGAAATAGTTTCTGCCCCCCTAGGGCTTCTGTTTGTGTGTGTGTGTGTGTGTGTGTGTAAGTGTGTCTGTGAGAGAGAATATGAATGTGAAGGTATGTAAATAGGCTATAAATGCATAAACAAATACTTCCCTTTAGAATTATGATAAGTGCTATGAAGACAATAAAACAGGGTAGTAGGATAGAGAATAATTATAGATGCAGAGTTTGAGAAGGCCTAGAAGGAGGATGTTACATAAAGATGTGAGGCAAGATCTATCCAGGCAGTGGGAGCAGCAAGAGCAAAAGCCTTGAGGCAGGAAAAAATTTTATATACTCTGTGCTAAGTGGGGTTGATGGGCTGTAGAAGTGTGCGTGTGTGGTGGTGGGAGGCTGGACAAGGTCAGAAAGGAAGTGGGGCCAGGGCAAGGAGGGACTGTGGACCATTGTAAGGAGTTCCCAATGGCAAAGAAAAGCCAGGGGAGGGTTTAAGCAGGAAAGAGACCTGCTTGTGTGGAATGAATTGAAGGAGGCTAAGAGTGGAAACAGTGATACCAGTCAGGAGGCTAAGGTACTAGTCTAGGGGAGGGATGCAGAGGCTTGGACTAGGGTTGCAGTGGGTAGGGGTGAGGGAATAATGAGAAGTGAATGGATTTGAGATATATTTTAGAGGTGGAATTGACAGGTGTTGGGATGGTTTAGATGCAAGGTGGGGAGCAGCTGAAGAGGAGAAAGGAATCAAGGTCATTCCTAAAGTAGGCTGAATAATGGCCACCAAAGATTTCACGTCCTAATCCCTGAAACCAGAAACTGTTACCTTATAAGGAAAAGGGTCTTTGTAAAAGTGATTAAATTAAGGATATCTACAGGAAGATTATCCTGGATTTTCTGGACAGGCCCTAAATCCAATCACAAGTGTCCTTAATAAAAGAGAGGCAGAGGGAGATTTGACATACATAAAGAGGAGGTGGCAGTGTGACCACGGAAGAAGAGATTGGAATAATGCTACCACAAGTCAAGGAATGCTGGAAGCCAAAGAAGTTGAAGAGGAAAGGACAGATTACCCCCTAGAGCCTCTGGAGGGAGCGTGATGCTCCCAATACCTTGATTTCAGTTCAGTAAAATGTATTTCAGACTTCTGGCCTCTAAAACTGTGAGAGAATAAATTTATGTTGTTTTAAACCACCCAGTTTGTGGTGACATGTTATAGTAGCCACAGGAAACTAATATAACTCCCAAGTTTCTGTGTGGTACACTGATTAATTCAATAAGTATTTCTTGGGTACCCTGCTCCAGGCACTGTGCTGGGTGCTGAGGGCAATGCCACTTACCCTTAGCTGACATCCTCCCACATTCTCATCACCAACACTCCTCACCTCCACCACCTCTGCCACCCTGGCCCAAGCCACAACATCTCTGTTCTGGATGACTGCAGCGGCTTCCTAACTTGTCTCCCTGCTTCTGCCCTTGCCCCTGCAGTTCCCAAAAGAGTAGCATAAGGTGGATCATAAGTCACCACTCTGCTTAACTACTGCCAACAGCTCCCCATCCCACTCTGATTAAAAGTTGAAACCTTTACAATGGCCTACAAGGCTCTTCAGATCTTCCTCCTTCCCACACCCACTATCTTCTCTCAGTTTCTAAAAATGAAGTGCATCCTTTAAGTCAATTCCGAAAGAAAAGTTACTCCTCTCAAAAAAAAAAAAAAAAAAAAAAATCCTTTTGAAATAAAAACATTTAGTCTCTAAAAGGAATAACACAGTTTGGTTATCTAAGTTCTAGTTTATTTGCTTAAAAATCAGTCTCTTTCCTTGAAACAGTGGGATAAGGGCTTTGATGGAAAGCCCCCTAGCCATTTCATAAAATATCACCATCATTACTATCATCAAAGACAGAGGTTACATGAACATCATTTTCCACAAAATGGTCTTTCAGAGGTGGGTTGAGTGGACATACTGGCATGGAGGGGCACAGCAAATGCTTGTGAGCTGAATTCTTGGAATATCTAAAATTTGACCATTTTGCTGATAGAAAGTTGAAGAAAAAATGGAACATGAATTTCAGATTATGGTCCCAGCTTCATCATTGTGTGATACTGAACTTATAATCACAGACATGACTGCTCCCTCTTCCATACAATGTGTAGAAAGTCCATTCAATTCTATTTTATTTATAATTGCATTTGCTGCTTTACTGTTTTGCCTAAAATAAGCCTCCAATGAGAAGTTCTATCAACTCTAGAGAACAAGAGGTACCAGATGTAAAAATAGGCAAGAAACAGAGTCCACAGAAAATTTAATTAAAATCTTACCATGATGTGCAGATAAATATAGCCCATGAGCTAGAGTTTGAAAAATACTATTCTAATAAAAGTAATGCCTTGTAGACTTACAACACTCTACGGTCACAAAAGGCCTTTCAAATAATCATATAACGCCATGGTTAAAGCTCTTGACCGCTAACTGAAAGGTTGGCGTTTCAAACCCACCAGTGGCTCTGCAGGAGAAAGTTGTGGCAGTCTGCTTCCCTAAAGATTACAGCTGTGGAAACCCGGGCAGCTCTACTCTGTCCAATAGGGTCGCTATGAGTTGGAATCAACTCAGCAGCAGTGGGTTTTGGTCCAAGTCCATTTCTCAGTTTGAAATTCTCTTTTCCACTCTTACTTTTTATTCTTTCTTTAAATTTTTTCACTTTATATTCTAAATGACATGGTGTAATTTTATCCATGTGCATTTACGATTGATCACTTTAATTGTAGTATTCTTGCTTCCTTATTTCATGTTAAAATATTACTAAACTAGGGACATAAATTCTAAATTATATTTCACTTACCCATGCTCTCCATAGATACAGGCACCTGTTCTTCATTATCTAGAATATAATAAAATGATTTACAATACATTTTAGAATCAAATATGTATCTCAGCTTATTGCAATCTTTTACCAATTCTCAAAACATAAATGCAAATATACACAATGAAGATTTAAATGATTTTATTAACAATTAAATAGAGAAAATCTGAATAATTTTTTCTCACAGAATTATCTCTTATCAATATATTTGCTATGACATTCATTATATGCCATTTAATTGATACTGTTATGAAATTGAATAGAAAAAGTGAATCTCATATACTTAATTCAGCATGTGTTTTAATTTACAACAACAAAGATATTTAATTTTACTTGATATATAAAACCATGATCATTTTGGCTGCTAATATATGTACAAATACTAAATCCATAAAACTTTCATTAAATTAAAAATCATTCCTACCAGATGGCACTTGTTTCTTTTTGCCAGGTGCTCCCTTTTTTCGGCCACCCTTTGGGCTTTTTGGTTTTTGAGGTTTTGGAGCCATGGTTCAGACTTGGGCTGCATAAAGAGGATATCATTAGTAAATTCTGGTTTACAATTTCAAGTATTTAGCATTATTATTTAGTAAACATAAGAATATGTTTTCGAAGTTTTACCTTTGGCTAAATCAACATGTATCTTCACAGAATGAGTGTGCTGCAACCAAAGATATATTGAAACAAAAATCTTACTGATAAAATCACGCTGTTCCAGCGGAGCCATTCAGCTGAAACATGCGGCTGTGACCTGCCAGAACTTCCAGGTCTCAGCCTCAGGCCTTGCCATGGAAGCATGACAGAAAACACTGGCTTTGCTGCCTCCCTCAAAGCAGTTTTCTTCCCAGGTAGTTGCTCTGCGCTGTTCAGGGCCAGATTAGAGCCTGTGAGGCCTTAAACACTCATAATCTGTAGTGCCCCCTCCTATGTTTACTCATGCATTCAAACAGGATATATGTGAATTTTATATACATGTGTGTGTCTTAGCTATCCATGATGTAACTTCTTTTTAAGTATGACTGTAATATTACCGATTGAATACAAAAGTGACGTGTGCCATTTCAGAGGAATGAGATGAGATACATTATAAAATTTTTAGTGGAAGCGGGGTGCTAAGATTTTTACTGTATACCACATTTTCTACAAAAAGCCCTGCCAGTTCACTTCCACTGCTGCATTTGCTTTTTCTTGTGTCCTGTTTGCTTGGCATCTGTGGGTCTTCACTTTGGACAACTGGTGCCCTTGTTTTGTTGATGCCTTAAGCATGTGCTTACCTTGCTTATTGGGTAACCATCCCTGGCACTGCCATGTGCTGGGTCTCCCATAGGTGCCCATGCCCACTGGGAGAAACAGGTCCACAATGTGCAAAACAGCAGTTGCTGTCCAGTTGATTGAAACTTATGGCGACCCCATGTGTGTCAGAGTAAAACTGTGTTTCATAGAATTTCCAGTGGTTCATTTTTTGGAAGTAGATCTCCAGGCCTTTCGTCCGAGGCACTTCTGGGTGGACTCGAACCTCCAACCTTTCAGTTAGCAGCCGAGTGTGCTGACCGTTTGCACCACTCAGGGATCCCCCACAATGTGCAGACATAAATATAGAATTTTTAAATTAACATCATGTAAATAGTACTTTAGTCCTAGGATGTGTACATGTAACTGTTGTGGCCTTATTTGTGCTGTCAGAGGTTGCCTCCAAAAATTTCTATGGAATTCTTCATGAATTTTGGCAGGATATAACACTGGACAAGGTCATCATGACATCAAATCCTTGCAATCTCCTCAATGCCCACCTTTGCCCCATCCTTGTTAAACAGGAGTGTGATTTCAGGAGTCTAACTAGCAGGTTTGAAATAGGCTCTACCTTTTACCAGTTGTGCGACCCTCAGTAAATTACTTATCCTCCCTAGGAGAATGCTCCTTAGAAGCAAGGATGGCGAGACTTCGTATCACATAGTTTAGACATGTTATCAGGAGGGATTGGTCCCTGGAGAAGGACATCGTGCTTAGTAAAGTGGAGGGTCAGCGAAAAAGAAGAAGACCCTCAATGAGACGGATTGACACAGTGGCTGCAACAATGGGCTCAAGCATAACAACGATTGTAAGGATGGCACGAGACAGGGCAGTGTTTCGTTCTGTTGTATGTAGGGCCACTATGGGTTGGGACTGACTCAACCGGCACCTAGCAACAACAGGCCTCAATTTATTCATCATCAGGCACAGTGATAAAACCTACCTCACAAGGTGTCATGAAGATTTAATGAGACAATGTTTCATCATCATCATCATTATTATCATCATCACCATCATTATTATCATCATCATCATCATCATTATCATCATCATCATCATCATTATCATCATCATCAACTCTGTCACTACAGATTGGTTTGCCTCATTTTAATAAACCAAAACAGATTGAACATTATTTCATAGTCCACAGTCAAAAATATTTTATTTTATACCTAGTCCCCTGATCACAAAATACTGACCAAAGTGTGGGCGTGTCTATGTGTTTATGTACGTATATTTTTTCCTTCAGATTTTTCACACATATTTTTTCAAACAGTACTAATGAGAGCTCACATTTGCTGAGCACTTTTTCCACGTGCCGGAAACAGTTCTAAGCACTTTACATATATTTTTAAAAATTTAATCTTCAGCACCCTTTTCGGTAGGTATTTTATTATCTTCACCCATTTAATGCTGAGAAAATGGAGGCACTGAGAGGTCAGGTAACTTGTGTAAGGTGATGCACACAGTGAGCCGTAGAGTCAGGGCTTGAGCCTGAGCTGGCAGGCTCCAGGGTCCACACCATTAACTACTGGACTAGACTCTCAATTGTGTTTTAATGATGACTATTTACTATTTTTCATTGAGGAGCCCTGGTGGCACAGTGGTTAAGAGCTTGGCTGCTAACCAAACAGTCAGCAGTTGGAATCCATCAGCCGCTCCTTGGAAACCCTACGGGGCAGTTCTACTCTGTCCTATAGGGTCACTGTGAGTCAGAACCAACTCGATGGCACATAACAACAACATTAAAAATGAAGTTATTTAAAATCATCATCTTTACCTAGGAAGGCATGATTTTATGATTTAATGAACATTTATGATTCTGACAATTTAGTAGTTTCTACAACACAGCCCCTCCCCCGTTGCCCTTGAGTTGATTCAGACTCATGGCAACCCTGCGTGTTAACAGAGTAGAACCACTCCATAGGGTTTTCTTGCCTGTAACCTTTATGGAAGCAGATTACCAGGCTTTGCTTTCACAGTACTACTAGGTGGGTTTGAACCGCCAACCTTTAGGTTAGTAGTCGAGCGCAAATTGTGTGCGCCACCCAGGGACCTTCAGCAATTTCTAATTTTTACATATTCTGTGGTGAATGGCTTTGATACAACTTTTTAGCCTGCCAAGTGTCCTCCAGCCCACTTTCTAGCCTTAGCATAATTTCAAATCTTGGACCTAGTCCTTTTTTCAGAAGATTCCTCATCAATGTACCCCCTCCATATTCTATTCCAGCGGCATTTGACTTAAAATGGTCAACAACATTGTATCACTGTGAGCTTCTCTTCTAATTTTAAGGACACTTGTGATTACATTAGGCCCACCTAGATAGTCAAGGATAATCTCTATATTTTAAGGTCAGCTGATTAGGTACCTTAATTCCGTCTGCAACCTTAATTCCCTTCTGCCATGCACTTTAACACAGTCACAGGTTCCAGGGATTAGGAGGTGCTGCGTTAGTTTAAGCGTGAATACAGGCATCAGTTAAGCATAGTAATCCCAAGAAATAGTCAAAGTAAACCCAGGCGACCGCTTTTTTGCAAATGCTGCTATTGAGTGATCTGTAAGATTTGGTCAGTTTCCAATTTTCAGGGGGAAACAAAGTCCGTTTTCCAGGAGCACATACGGTGACAAAATTGGAACACACAAAATGTGTGCTGCTTTACCAGAACAGCTCATTTACTGCTTTCACAAATATTAATTAAATCCTGTGTCTAAAATATTGACTAGTGACCAAGGAAAAAGGAAAACCAGGTTGATCTACAGGCTTTTAGAGGTTCTAAGCCTTCTTAAGGAGCGCTGGTGGCACAATGGTTAACAGCTCAGCTGCTAACCAAAAGGTCAGCAGTTCAAACCCACCAGTAGCTCCATGGGAGAAAAGGCCTCGTGATCTGGTCCCATAAAGATACAGTCTTGGAAACCCTATGGAGCAGTTCTACTCTGTCCTATAGGGTCTCAAGGAATTGGAATTGACTGGATGCCACACAACAATAACAACAAAGCCTTCTTAATTAAAAGGCACAGTAACTAAGCTCCTAGCCATCATAGATGGAAAAATTCATTAGCTGAAGTCAGCCTGGTGAACTTAGTTTAAACTGAAAAGAAAATGATTAATTTGGAGGTAAGCACTTTACATTATATTTGTGTTTCAGGCAACATTTTACAGTTTAATAATTGCAAATAATAAGAATCCTACCAATACTATGTCTGTTAAATATATCACTCCTAAATGGAGATATCTAAATTAAATGAATAATGTAGTCTGCATAATTTCAATAAACACACTTATTTAGCCAAGCTTTATTTTTCATGCAGATTTTCCTTTTAAAAACAAATCCCAAGTAAAAGATACTGTTTTTAAATGATAGCAGGGCTTTACTGAAACTTTTTTCCATAAAATTAATTACATATTTCATATAGTGAATATACTATATTTATATTTTCCAAATCTTAAATGTTTTTTTTCTCATTGAATTGACCATTAAAAGATCCTGAAAATGTATCTCAGGGTGGCATAGGTGAGAGAATGATAAATACAGAATAATGCAACCTGCCAACAATTTAAGCATTATTACTCTGAATATGTTAGATGACTATCCAGTGGACTAGGTGATTTCATAAACAAGCATTTTGCATTCTGCTGAAATCTTAGCTTTTTAAAATATAAATAAAAATACTTCGTTGTTGTTGTTAGGTGCCATCGGGTCAGTTTTGACTCATGTACAACCTATGTACAACATAGCGACCCTATGTACAACAGAACAAAACACTGCCTGGTCCCGCACCATCCTCACAATACTTACTATATCTGAGCCCATCGTTGCAGTCACAGTGTCATTTCATCTCGTCGAGGGCCTTCTTCTTTTTCGATGACCCTCTACTTTACCAGGAGCCCTAGTGACATAGTGGTTAAGCGTTTGGCTGCTAACCACAAGGTTGGCAGTTCAAATCCACAAGTCGCTGCTTGGAAACCCTATGGGGCAGTTCTCCTCTGTCCTATAGGGTCGCTGTGAGTTGGAATCAACTTAACGGCAATGGGTTTGGTTTGGTTTTCTACTTTACCAAGCATGATGTCCTTCTCCAGGGACTGGTCTCTCCTGATAACATGTCCACAGTACATGAGACAAAGTCTCACCACTCTCCTTTCTAAGGAGCATTCTGGCTGTACTTCTTCCAAGACAATTTGTTCATTCTTCCGGCAGTCCATTGTCTATTCAATATTCAAAAAGGTACTTCGGACTGTGTATACCTCTCTAACTTTTGAAAACTAAAGTAGAGATTTATTTGTTATAGTCTTTTCCTACTTAGTAACAGTCAAGATAGTTCTTCATCACTTATTATCATTGTCAACAAATTTACCTAGCATCTATTGTGGGATAGATGTTATTTCTATATTCAAGGAATTTAGAGTTTAGTTTGGGAGAAAAGACTTAAGACATACACAGAAAGCAATTACTTAGAATAATAAATCAGCTAATATTTATTGAGCACTTAATTCAGTACCAGGTATTTTGTTTTACTTGTATTACTTAATTTTTTTCCAAAACTTCATGAAGTAAGTTCTAGATATAATTGCCTTCATTTACAAATTAGGAAACTGGCTTATCCAAAGCTACACAGCTCATGAGTGATGAGTTCAGTATTACGAGGCACCAGAGGCACTGGCTTTATCCCTAGATTGTGCTGCCTCTCTAAGAAGCTGTGTATGTATTTGACACTTCCCTTCCTCTGGTTTCTGTTATACTGCATTGTTCCAGTTCTCCTGTCTCTCTTATACTCCATTTCTATTTCCTTTGATGACTTGTTTTCCTTCTCCTGGCCCCTGACACTTAGAATACCTTGCCTTATTGTTTCTGTCATCAAATATATACCCCACATCCCTAGTTACTAAGAACAGGGATATTTGTATTTTTTCAGGTGGGTGTTGAAGGAGAGACAAAAGGGGTAAACACGTTTATTATTACCTAGTACGGGCAGGAAGGAGTTCCTGGGTGGTTAAGCTCTCGGCTGCTAACCAAAAGGTTGGCAGTTCAAATCCATCCAGAGGCATCTTGGAAGAAAGACCTGGCTATCTACTTCTAGTAGATTACAGCCATTGAAAACCCTACGAAGTACAATTCTACTCTGAAACACAAAAGGTCGCCATGAGTCTGAATCAGCTTGATGGCAGCTGGTAACTGGTAGTATGGGCAGGCACTCTGCTGCCACTAAAGTGCTTTACATTTGTTCTTAGTGAATTCTCATCTTAAACTTTGCAGTTAATGTTAGAATCTCCATTGCACAAATTGGGGTAACTGAGCTCAGAGAGGTTAAATAATCCATCCAATATCACACAGCTGCTAAGTAGGAGAGTCAGAGTAGGAACCATGGTCTGCCTTCTGTAGGATGTATAATCTCTTACCCTACCATAGGAATTTAGTAAACTTTGCTGCTCTGTTCTCTCTGTAGTCATCCCACTAATCAGCTCATCTACTCCTGGGGCTTCAGGAAGTACTTCTCGGCAGGTTGTTATCAATCCACATATTCAGGCCAGAACTCTCACCCCGGCTCCAGTCTTGCATTTCCAAATACTGTCACCTCAAACTCAACATGATCAAAACAAAATTAATTCACCATCTTTACCCCAGAATTGGCTTTTTCTCAACCATCTCATTTCTGGCAGCAGGACCACAGATAGATAGATAGACAGATAGATAGATTTTTTTTTTTCCAGTGTCTCAAGCTAGAATCCTTAGAATCATTTTTGACTATTTCTTTATCCCTTATATAGGGTCGTTATAAGTTGGAATGACTCGACGGCAACGGGTTTGGCTTTTTTTTTTATCCCTTATATCAATTTATCACAAAATCCATGCCAATACTTTCTTCAGAATAACTCTGGTTTCTACCCCTCCACACCCACTTGCACTTCTTTCCAAGACTAGATACTTACCCATTTAAGTAGATGTCATATCCTATCACTTCTCCTTTTGAAACGCCCCCTGAGTTTTCAGCCCTCCTCTTCCCATAGCCTCCTGCTTCAGGCCTGCACCATGTCCTCCTACACTACGAGTTCTTAAACTATTTGTGCCATGAACCCCTTTGGCAGCCTGGTGAAGACTATGCATCAAATAAAAACATGGGATTATAAAAGAGACATTTTATGATAAAATATTTTTAAAATTATGATATAATAAGAATTCAGCATCATATCAAAAAAAAATAATACACCATGACCAAGCAGGATTCATACTAGGTATGCAAGGATGGTTCAACATTAGAAAATCAATCAACATAATCCACCACATAAATAAAAGGAAAGAAAAGAATCACATGATCATCTCAATTGATGCAGAAAAGGCTTTCGACAAAGTCCAACACCCATTCCTGATAAAAACTCTCAATGAAATAGGTATAGAAGGGAAATTACTCAAAATAATAAAGGGCATCTATACAAAACCAACAGCCAACATCATTGTTAATGGAGAGAGGCTGAAAACATTCCACCTGAGAACAACAACAAGACAAGGATGCCCTTTATCACCACTCCCATTTAACATTGTGCTGGAAGTCCTACCTAGAGCAATAAGACAAGAAAAAGAAATAAAGGGCATCTAAATTGGTAATGAAGAAGTTAAACTGTCCCTTTTTGCAGATGATATGATACTATACCTAGATAACCCAAAAGACTCCACGAGAAAACTGCTGGAACTAAATAGAAAGATTCAGCAGAGTAGCAGGATACAAGATAAGCATACAAAAATCAGTTGAATTCCAATACACCAATAAACAGAACGATGAAAAGGAAATCAGGAAAACAACACCATTTATAATAGCCCCTGAAAAAATAAAATACTTAGGAATAAATCTAACCAGGGATGTAAAAGACCTCTACAAAGAAAACTATAAAAACACTACTGGAAGAAAGTCAAAGGGATCTACATAAATGGAAAAACATACCATGCTCATGGATAGGTAGACTCAGCATTGTGAAAATGACAATTCTACCCAAAGCAATTTACAAATACAATGCAATCCCAATCCAAATACCAACAACATTCTTTAAAGAGATGGAAAAACTAATCATTAACTTTATATGGAGGGAAGAAGCCCCAGATAAGTAAAGCACTATTGAAGAAGAAGAATAAAGTAGGAAGACTCACACTATCTGACCTCAGAACCTACTATACAGCTATGGTAGTCAAAACAGCCTGGTACCAGCACAGCGACAGATACATTGACCAATGGAACAGAATTGAGAACCCAAACGTAAATCCATCCACCTACGGTCACCTGATATTTGACAAAGGCCCAAAGTCCATCAAATGGGGAAAAGACAGTCTTTTTAACAAATGGTGCTGGCAAAACTTGATGTCCACCTGCAAAAAAACAAAACAGGACCCATACCTCACACCATACACAAAAACTAATTCAAAATGGATCAAAGACCTAAATATAAAGCCCAAAACTATAAAGATCATAGAAAAAAAATAGGATCAACACTAGGGGCCCTAATACCTGGCATTAACAGGATACAAACCATAAGTAACAACACACAAACTCCAGAAGATAAGATAGATAACTGGGATCTTCTAAATATTAAACCCTTATGCTCATCAAAAGATTTCACCAAAAGAGTAAAAAGAGAACCTACAGACTGGGAAAAATTTTTTAGCTATTACAAATCCAAGGTCTAATCTCTAAAATCTACAAGAAAATCCAACACCTCTACAACAGAAAGACAAATAATCCGATTAAAAAAAGGGCAAAGGGAAGGAACAGACACTTCACCAAAGAAGACATTCAAGCAGCCAACAGATACGTAAGGAAATGGTCGTGATCACTAGCCATTAGAGGAATGCAAATTGAAACCACGAAGAGATACCATCTCACCCCAGCATTACTGGCATGAATCAAAAACACTGGAAATAACAAATGTTGGAGGGGCTGCGGGGAGATCGGAATTCTTATGCACTGCTGGTGGGAATACAAAACGATACAACCATTTTGGAAAATGATATGGCGCTTCCTCAGAAATCTAGAAATAGACATACCATTCGATCCAGCAATTCCATTCCTAGGAATATATCCTAGAGAAATAAGAGTTGTCACTCAAATAGACATACGCACACCTATGTTCATGGCAGCATTGTTCACAATAGCAAAACGATGGAAACAAC
>NW_004443939.1:35732362-35756156 GCF_000243295.1 Trichechus manatus latirostris | reverse complement strand
CCCCCGGACACTCTCTTAGCTCAGTACTGAAGTCACTCCTGAGGTTCACCCTTCAGCCAAAGATTAGACAGGCCCATAAAACAAAACAAGACTAAAGGGGCACAACAGCCCAGGGACAAGGACTAGAAGGCAGAAGGGGACAGGAAAGCTGATAATAGGGAACCCAAGGTTGAGAAGGGAGAGTGTTGACGTGCCGTGGGATTGTTAACCGATGTCATAAAACAATATGCGTACTAACTGTTTAATGAGAAACTAGTTTGTTCTGTAAACCTTCATCTAAAGAACAATAAAAATATTTTAAAAAATTATCATATAATAATCCATGACTGTCTTTATTAAAACATTGAATAATAAGATCTAGCAATGGTTCTAATAACTGTCTTAATTGTGAGGTAGTGATGAGCATAAATAATATATCTGCAACGTCTGTAATGTAGTATAAAAAGATTTGTAGTTTCTTTTTGTGGCAAAGTCACAGGTCCTGCTAATATTACTGTGGCTTGTTACCAAATGCATAAACTTCAATTAGCAGTTAATGAAAATAAACATGTAATTTTTTTCGATCCACAGATCCCCCTTATCTATTCTGACTTAGATCATGGACACGTAACTAGCCTCCCTGTCTCTGTTCTAACCAGAGCACTCACCCACAGGGCAGGCCTTCAGAGCTCTTTCTAAAATGCAGATCTTATCAAGTCGTTTCTTTGTATCATGACATCTGGGGGTCCCTACTGTTCACAGCTCATGCTGCAGTGGTTAAGTGCACAGCTGCTAACCCGAAGGTCAGTGGTTTGAATCTGTCATGTGCTCCTTGGGGAGAAAGATATGGCAGTCTGCTTCGGTAAAGATTACAGACTTGGAAACCCTATGGGCAGTTCTACTTTGTCCTATAGGGTCACTATGAGTCAGAATCAACTCAACGGTAACCAGTTTGGTTTTTTATTGTCCAC
Source organism: Trichechus manatus latirostris (assembly GCF_000243295.1). Classification (NCBI taxonomy): domain Eukaryota; kingdom Metazoa; phylum Chordata; class Mammalia; order Sirenia; family Trichechidae; genus Trichechus; species Trichechus manatus. The sequence goes on along the minus strand of NW_004443939.1, from coordinate 35,755,206 downwards.
AGCAGCATTCTATGCCAGCAGTATAGAACAGGAGCTCACTTGAAATGCAAATTTCCCACCCTGATTCTGCAGTTGTGGACTGAGCCTGGGACTCTGCATTTTTAAAAGCACTACCAGGCCAGCTTGCCCTGGTGGCCTGCAGACCCCAGTTCCAGTTACTGTGAAATCGATTCATGGTGACCCCATGTATCTCAGAATAGAACTCCGCTCCATGAGGTTTTCAATGGCTGATTTTTCGGAAGTAGATCTCCAGGCCTTTCTTCCAAAGTGCCTCTGGATGGACTCAAACCTGCAACCTTTCAGTTAGCAGGGAGCACATTAACTGTTTATACCACTCAGGGACTCTAGTTAGCAGACTAGACTTTGCAAAAACAGTATACAATTCAAACTTGTAAGCATGGCCTTCAACATCTTGCAGAATGCACTTCCTTATACTCACCGTCCAGTTCTACCCCAGCCCCACAGAGGATTACCATCCTCCCACACGACCTGGTACTTTCCCACCTCCTCTCTGGAAAATCCCCTTCCTTCCCCACCCCTCCTGTTCCACATCATGCACGCGCTTCTCTGCTTGTTTAAATCTTACTCATCCTTCAAGGTTCAACTCCAATACGACCTTCTCTCTGAAGGTTTCCTGGATTTGCTCACTCAGACTAAACAGATCTTGTTATCCCTGACAGTTTCTAACCATACTGTAGTGTAGTTAATTACGCTAGGCCTCTGCAAAGGCAGACGGCCTCAAACTCAGAGCTTCATGAAAGACTGCAGTGAATTCTGTCAGCATTTAACACACTTAGAGGAGGGGAGGAACAGTTAATATGAGCAACAGTTAGGTGGGTAGATTAGTCACTGGAAAGCAAGACAAAGTCCTTGCCTTCACGGAGTTAATGTTCCAGTTCATCTTCCTCACTATCTACTCAACAACCTTTCTCAACGGCTCTGAAGTCATCTCTCTGACTGCTGCAGCCCACACTGATCTTTTTCTTTTTTGACCCTCTATATCAATGAATAATCAGGATCATGCTGTTTTCGTATTCATTCATTCATTTTTATTGAACTACTATGTATCAGGCGATGTTAGACAGTGAGGATATAGGCCTATGTGAATACGCCCCTTAACATGCTTAGAATGTGGTTAACTGCGCTCTCGTTGCTATTTTTATCTCCTTGGCTAGGCTGGAAGCTCTCTGAAAGCAGAGATAGTCTTGTGCTTTTTTTATATTCTTCACTGCGTCTAACACATCACTGGCACAATCAGCATCCCAACGTTCTTGAGTGAGTAAAATACTGTGTTGTTTTGTTTTTTCCCAACTCCCCTTTCCCCTTCAGAGCTTCTCTTACCTGATACTACTAAATTGAAAAGACTCTGCAGTATCCTGTAGAAAAGCTCCCTTGGGAGCTGGAGTTGGGAGTTTGAACTCTCCTCAGAAAAATAAGTCCCAAGAGGACAAACTACAGCAGCTTGACTTACCGTTGCTAGGACGCATCTGTTGCTAAGAGAAAAGAGGCGACGCCTTTGCTAAGATTGACAAAGGAACTCCACCAATACAGTGTCCGCTCCCTAACAATCTGTCGTAGCTGGCTCGTGATTGGTTGCTATGGTGTGACGTCACCTAACGTGTGCCGAGTTGGGCGCAGTTTCTCACTAGCAGGAAGGAGATGTTTCTTCTAAATTACGTTGAGGGCAGTGGCTCTGCTGTGGCCACGTCTGGCAGGCGCAGTCTACACCTCGCACCGCAACCGCACCCAAAAGAGTATGCTTCTGGGATGTGGTCTTTAGGAGGCTGGAGCGAAGGAGGATGTGAAGATTACTCAGCAGAAATACTTTAGGGCGGCTGCCCTGCTTGCGAGCTTGGGGTCCTCTTAGGGGCCTGCTCTAGGTTCCTGTGTGAGGGAGAGGAAGTTGGGTTCATTTGGGTGTCGTGGGTGTGTTAATTTTTCTCTTGCTAAAATATCTTTTGTATAAAGTGGAGTTTGACTCAAGCTGGAAGTATGGGCTCAGGGGAAGGAGATTAAATCTCGGAGTAGCTCCACGGTTCATTTTATCTATGATTATGGGTCCTTTGGGGTTCATAATAGTGAAGCTCATGTCTCAGAACAGTTTCCCCTTTCCTTTAAAAAATAATTACACAGCCTAATTTGTAAGCTAAGAGTCGGAGTCGACTCGACAGCAGTGGGCTATGGGTTTAATTTGTAAGCTGGCAGAATTTAATAAAGGAATGCAATTTGCTGCTGTATTTGATCTAAATTAATTTTTTACACCCAATTCAAATGGAAATATTTAATTGAGAAGAGGCTTGTAGATTTATGACGTTTTTGAGACTTAGTAACTGTAAGTGAAGATAAAATCTATAGGAAGATCATCCAAGTTTCTGAAGGATTAGTGTTCGTAAAATGGAAATAAATTTTATTATAGAAGCCATCAAAAACAAAACAAAAAAACGAGGAGGAAGTCTTATCTAAACATTGTGATAAACTGACACCTAAAGATTAGTTTTCTTCTGAGCTCAGTCCTGAGTCTTTTCTCCCTCTTGGCACTCTTCTGGTGACACTGTATCTATTCTCCTTAACTTCAACTATCATCTCTAAACATGCTAGTGAGTTACATTTCTATATCCTCAACCTAATACTTAATAGTTAAATACTTAATGCTTGAACATCAAAACTGAATTTCCAGCTACCTATTGAACATTTTCCAACTATATGTCTAACTCACTTCATTGCATTTCATAGTTGCCAAATAAAGATATTGAATAAATGAGTGAGTGAATGACTTAGTGTACCACAAGCATCACATCTTTACAGAGCCAGAAGGCAACTCATTTTGTTTCAGGTATCTTTCAGAACATTTTTTTCCCTCCTTATATCCTATCTTAGGTAATAGCATCACTGTCCATTAGTTTGCAAAACTAGAAATCCAAGAGTCATCCCTAACTCCTCTTCTACTGCCCACAGTCAACATACTTCTAAATCTTGTCATTTTCCCCCCTAAATAGTTCTCAAATAATCCATCTCCTCTTAGCCATCCTCATTGCCTCTGCCTTATTTCAAGTATGCCTAATCTCTCATCTGGTTGGTAGTAATAGTCTCTTGACTTGTTTCATCTCTTGCCCTTTAATTAATTTGTCAAGTTGCCACAGAGCACTCTCAAACAGAGGTTCAATCATGACACCACCCTGCTGAAATATCCTCAATGTGGTATATGGAAGTCTGTGCAAAAAGGGTTCTGAAAGATATCTGAAAGGTAATGAGTTATTTTTCTAGCCACAGTTTCTGCCTCTCTTGCCGGCCCAACCCACATTTTAGTCCAGTGCTTCTAAAGATTCTCCACTAAAGACCTCTGAGAACCAAGGGGTTTGAAACTACGGGGGCCAGAGGTAGTAGAGGGCTGATAGTAAGCGAGGTTGTAGCTTGAAATAGACTTCTGCAACTGAGATATATTTGTTTTATAGAAGAATACATGAAGGTTTTGCATTCTACTCCACAAAGTATTCATGTGTGTCTTAATTTTTAAAAATGGCTAAAATCACTGTGGTGCATTCACTAAAATTGACATAAAATTGAATAAACTCAAAGAAGCCCAGGAAGCTGTGGCATGCTTATCCTGTGGTTTTCCACAGCCCTTGGATACTACAGTGCATCCCAGGAATTTAGGCATCCCAGGTTGAAAGGCAGGCCTCTGGTTACACAGAGCTCCTGACCGCTTCCCAAAATATGCCATGTCCTTTCACTACTTTGCATCTGCTCATCGTCCTTTCTCTACCTCTACGTCTACCTGTAACGCCTCTCTTCATCTTCATTACCTGGTAAACTCCTATTTATTTTTCAAGACCCAACTCAAATATCACCTTCTCAGTAAAGCCATCCAGACAACCAATAGAATTAGTCACTCTTTCCTCTGTTTTTCCATTATAGCAAATATCACCCGTAAAAACCCATAGCTGTTGAGTTGATTTCGACTCCTAGTGACGCTATATAGTGTGTCGCAATGGCTTGTTTACATGGATGTCTCCTCCTCTAGGCTGTAAGCTCGTCGGGGGGCGGGGGATATGGTATCTTATTATCTTTGTATCTGCATTATCTAGCACAGTGTCTGACACGTGTACTTAATAAAATATATGTTGAATTATTTAATTGATTGACTATCATTGAAAGGAAATCCAGAACAGGCTATCTAGCAAAAGACTCTGTATTCTTCCAAAGCATTTGTTTTTCATCCAAAAAAAAGAATCATAAATCCTTTGCAGTCAGATTTAAGGAAGTAAGGATTATGACCTTGTGATATGGGTGAGACACCAAGTCTTTCTGTCATCTTTTCTTTAGAGACACCCTAGGGGGATGTTCACTTGGAAGAATGAGTCATAAATCACAATACCAAGAAAGTTAGAAAATAAATTGGAAATGTTTAGTAATTTCTTCATGTTACAAATTCATGATTGACTGATGTAGTCAGAAATGAAACGTCTCCATGGAGACTAATGAACACTTCCATGCTCTTCTGAGGATGCTGAATTAAATTTGCCTGAAACAAGATTTTTAAAAATAAGTTTTAGTTTTATTAAAAAAAAAAAAAAAAAACAGTTGCCATGGAGTCGATTCTGACTCATGGTGACCCCATGTGTTTCAGAGTAGAAATGTGCTCTGTAGAATTTTCAGTGGCTGTGATCTTTCAGAACTGGATGACCAGGCCTTTCTTCTGTGGTGCCTCTGGGTAGATTTGAACAAACAATCTTTCAGTTAGTAGTCAGGCTCTTAACCATTTGCATCCCCATGGATTTCTTAGTTTTCTTAGTTGAATGAAAATATAATGAGTCAAGAAGTTGTAACTGAAAACACTTCTTTGATCATTTAAGGACATCTTGATAAGCTTCAGACTGACTTCACACAATGGTAACCTGACAGTTAGTTATGAGGTAATTATTTACGTATTATTTTGGTGCATAATTTCCCACCCCTTTTATGGATATATAAAAGGAAGGGTTAGCTCAGAAATTAGAGGTCAAAGACCCTGAATAGGAGTCTTTAAACCTTTTGTTTGTCTGCATCAGTAGGCTAGAGCGGAGGGAAGGTAGGAGGGAAGAGATTGCCCTTCTTTGAGCCCTAAATTGCTGAGATTAAGACATGTTTGCAAAGTGTTTGGTGAAACCACAGCAACCTATTACATAAGGAACTGAGGCACATCCCAGAAGAGTCCTCAGCTTCAGAAATGAGAAAACAGGCAGAAAAGTCTGAACAAAGCTTTAGCTGTTGGAGGAGAAGGCCAATTCTGGCAATTCTAAAAAATGGACTAAAACTTCAACAAGAAATTGGGATATGTACAACACTAAAGTAAGGAGAAAGACATCCCTGCCACTTCTGCACAGAATGTAATATGGCTTGAGTCTAATGGGGACTAAAGAGGACGCAAGCCCCTGGTACCAGAATTGCTGGCCCTCCCCATTAGGGAAGACAGGGCTCTACAGCTGATCTGCAAGTTGTAGGCAGCAGATGTCTCCAGAAGGTCCAACACCAGAGCTGAGGAGGAAAATGTGGGGCCATGTGGTGGCAGACTGGACTTGTTTGTAAGTATAGCTGAGACCCCCCATCCCCTATAAACAAGAATAGATGGTAGTGGGAGAGTCTTTGTAGGGCGGTGATAGTCCTAAAATATCAGCAGATATCTGGAGTTAGTGAAATAGCAGGGGGCAGTGGTGGTTCAGTGGTAAAATTCTCGTCTTCCATGTAGGAGACCTGAGTTTGATTCCCAACCAATGAACCTCAAGCACAGCTTCCAACTATCTGTCAGTGGAGCCTTATTGTGTTGCTATGACACTGAACAGGTTTCAGCAGAGCTTCCAGACAAGACAGACTAGGAAGAAAGGCCTGGCAACCTACTTCCCCAACCAATCATGGGAATGGTACAGGACCAGGCAACATTTTGTTCCATTGTGGTCATCATGAGTTGATGGCAGCTAACAACAATAACACATATCTAATGATTATTACCATTAATGCACTTTAAATATTAAAGCTGAGTCACTCAAATAATGTACTTAAAGTTAGAAAATTATGGTTTGAAGCCTAAATTTGTCACTTTCTGGATAAGTGCCATCAGGCAAGCTATTGAATTCCCTAAATTTCAGTTCTGACATCTGTAAAATCTGGGGGTGATAATACTTTCATCAGAGCCAAGCCAAATACAGGGTGAGAGCAACCACGTTGCTGTTGCAAGGAACATTTTACAAACAATACTGAAACTTCACAGTACTGAATCAGAAATACGTCGTCAGTTATTTGGGGTTCCTACAGGGGACTTCTTACAAACCAGGGGAAAGATAAGACTGGTTCTTCTCTCAACCAAGTGGACTGTGCTTCAGATTTGAAATAAAATTGATCTCTGTTGAATATTTTTGCCATGAAAGGGCATAAATAATGAGTTTCAACCAAAAGGCAATGCCCCCATCCCTGAGTTTGGCCAGCGTTAATATCAATATTTTGAACAGCTCAGAATGTTCCCAAGAAGCTGTCTAATTTTGAAAACTGTTTAATAAATTCGTTTTCTTGAATGCAAAGAAAGAGACACATGTGTTTGTTCACAGGAATCAGTTGTCCTCGTCTCCACTAAATATGTGGTGAACAAGTATTTAAAGAACATAGTATGACCCAGCAGAGTGCCTAAATGTGGCGGATACTCAGTGAGTGATTGCTGAATCTGAATTCATCCTAAATACTATTCAAAGTGAATTTATAGACATTGCCTCTACATTTTGGTGAAAATTAAATGTAGATTTGAATGTCTAACTGTCTACTATACATTTCACTTGGATGTCTAATAAAGAATTACTCCAAGCGTGGCCCTCAGATCAGTGCTAGCCCATCAAATATTTGTCACCCATCTGCAACAAACGAAAACCTGTTGCCCTTGAGTCGATTCTGATTCATAGGGATCCTATAGGACAGAGTAGAACTGCCCCATGGGGTTGCCAAGGAGCGGCTGGTGGATTTGAACTGCTGACCTTTTGGTTAGCAGCCGAGCTCTCAACCACTGCACCACCAGGGTTCCATCTGCAACAAAAGCAGCTCAGAAATTAAGAGTTTAGAACTTTACAACAACTTGATAGAGTAACTTTATGTTGTGTATGTACAAACTTAGGGTTTGTATTTTATGTCTTTATTTCATTTTTCTAGCAATTTATTTGTCCTGTATTTTACAGAAGTATCAGTCTGTGAGAGTAATCAAAACAAAACAAGCTCTTTGCCGCATCTACTATAAGAATGAAGACCATCCTCAGCAACCAGGCTGTCAACATTTTAGAAAATGTTGGCATCATTCTGAAGGAAAACACATTCATTGTGAAGGGCCCCAGCTGAATCCTGCAGGGGGACTTCAATGACATCAATGTGGAACTCAGTCTCCTTCGAAAGAAAAACAGAACTCTGGTTGACAAATGGTGGGGAAGTAGAAAGGAACTGGCTACAGATCTCACTAGCTCTAGACACGTACAGAATATAATCAAGGGTGCTGTACTGGGCTTCCGTTACAAGATGAGGTCTGTGTACGCTCACTTCTCCATCAATGTCCTTATTCAGGAGAGTGGGTCTCTTGTTGAAATCTAAAATTTCTTGTGAAAAATATATCCACAGGGTTTGAGGGAGACCAGACTTTGCTTGTTCAGTATCTCAAGCCCAGAAAGATGAGTTAATTCTCCAACAAAACAACATTGAACTTGTATCATATTCAGCCACTGGTTCAGCAAGATGCAACAGTTAAAGACAAAGGTATCAGAAAAAATTTGGATGGTATCTGCGTCTTTGAAAAAGGAACAGTTCAGCTGGCTGATGAATAAGGTCTAGGAGTCGTCCAGCTATAGCAACGACAAGATGCTGGATGATTTCTAAGTCCTATTTGTGAAATTTTTTAATTGATTTGGGGGGTGGTGGGGAGGAGAAAACAAATAAAAATAAACGGGCCCTTCCACACAGATAGCCTGAGAAGCATTTGACGGACATCTCAAATATACATTCAAAACTGAACTCCTGATTCTCCTTATTGACCTGCTCATCCTGCAGTTTTCTTCAGCTCAGTTGACGGTAATTTATGGTTGCTCAGGCAAAAACTTAAGAATCATCCTTGACTCTTCTGCTTCTATCTGTCACCCTTTTGGGATATGTTTTTAACACTACAGCCAGAGGGAAGAACTTTTAAAACATAAGTCAAATCATGCCACTTCTCTGCTCAAAATCCCCCCATGGCTCCCATTTCGCTCTGAGTAAAAGCCAAAGCCCTTACAATGACCCACAAGTTGCACCATAACCAGGCCCCGTTACTAGCTTCATGTCCTTGCATTCCTCCCTGTGGCTTCCACTGCTGCAGATGCACTGGCCTCCTTGGGGTTGCTCAGACACACCAGGCAAGCTCCTGCTTTGCATTGGCTGTTCACCCTGCTGGAATATTTAACCCAGATAGCTTTCAAGTTTTTGCTAAAATGATAACTTCTCAGTGAGGCCTATCCCTACCATATTTAAAATGTCAATTTCTCTGTACTCTTCACCCTCTAGCACACTGTATAATTTACTTATTATGTTCATTGACTGTCTTTGTCTGCTAATATGTAAGGTCTATGAAGGCACGGATTTTTGTCTTGTTCACTGCTACTAAATTTTGCAACAGCAATTTTGTCTTTTAAAACAAAAACATGCATGCACTATTTGTATATATTATGGGTACATGTAGGTGAGAAAAATATTACAAATGGACTGAAGTTATTCACATCATTTCATGAAAGAAGGTTGCATTTGGGGAGGGGTGGCTAACTTTATGATGTTTTGTTATTGTTGCGTGCCAATGAGTCTATTCTGTCTCATAGCGACCCTATAGGACAGAGTAAAACTGCCTCATAAGGTTTCCTAGACTGTAATCTTTAACAGGAGCAGATTGCCAAGTCTTTTGTCCTGTGGAGCGGCTGGTGGGTTCGAACTACCAACCTTTCAGTTAGCAGCCGAGCACTTTAACCATTGTGCCACCAGGGATTCTTTATGATGTTTTATTTCTTATACAATAAAAAGACTGAAAGCAAATAAAATGAAACATAAAATTTGTTCAACTGGAGGTTGTGAGTATGGAGTACATAACAGCTACATGTAGAGAATTACATAAATATGTTATTCTTTGTACTTGGCTGTATTTGAAATCTCAAAATTAAAAAAAAAGAAAGGCTTCTAGACTGCAAGATCCTTAAGAGCAGAAACCATGTTTTATTCATATTTATATCAACAGTACCTAATACTCTTAGTGGCACATAAGAGGTCCTCGATAAATACATGTTGAATAAATAAATATTTTAGTAAATAAAAAAGCAAGAGGGAATTAAGGGAGGAAAGAAGATGAGTGGTACAAACGTTGGAAGATAGAAGGGTGAAAAGTGTTTCGGGCTGACATGTGCATGAATTAAGGTAATACCCATACTACCTGAGACTTTCAGCTGAGCTATGTTACTCTGCAGCAGATAGGATTTTTGAGATGGTAAGAAAATAATGACGTGAGAAAACCTCCTTCATCCTGCAGATACTAAGAATGCCTTAGGAATTCATTGGTTATTGTAGTAGTGTTTCCAAATTCCCAACAAATACTAATCTTTGGGGTTTAGGAACAAACAATTAGAATTTCTGGGATTTCTCTGAATTCCTGAAATCATAAGTTATCCTGTATTTTTCAAAACTATTTATATCTTTTTAAAATAAAATGAGTAACCATAATAATAAACAATAAATTATTTTTCTGTGATGCTGTTGTTGTTAGGTGCCGTTGAGTTGATTCCGACTCATAGTGACCCTGTGTACAACAGAAGGAAATGCTGCCCGGCCCTGCGCCATCCTCACAATCGTTTCTGTCTTTGAGCCCATTGTTGCAGCCACTGTGTCATTTCAGCTTGTTGAGGGTCTTCCTCTTTTTCACTGACCCTCTGCTTTATCAAGCATGCTATCCTCCAGGGACTGGTCCTTCCCAATAACATGTCCAAAGTATGTAAGTACCAGAGGGTATTTTTTTAAAAAAGAAAAAGATAATAATAGAAGCATAATTTATTATCATTATGAAACAATATACTATAAAAGAATATTTATTTCAACTACATGTAACAGTGATCACTATTTGTTACAGGCATTCAAAAATAAAAAATATCAAAAGAAGAGAACATTAACACAAAATAAATGCTAGATAAAAATCATTTTTAAAATGAAAGATAATATTTATTATTTAAAAGTTATTCTTCAGTGAAATTTTAAAATATGCAGAACATTATGTGCCTTATCCGATAGGCTTGATCTTTTTTTCGTGATAAATGTCCCAGATGAAGAAAAATTTCTTTCATTTTGCATTTGTCTTCAGTCCAGTTGTTAAAAGTGCTCTGAAAAGCATAATCAGATGGGGCATTGGAATATACATTGCTTTATATTTTATATATATGCATATGCATAATATAGAATGACATATATATCATTTCCTATTGGGTTTTATAACAATGAAAATATTTTATCTGCTTTACAAAGAACTGTTGTTGTTGTTGGGTGCCGTTGAGTGAATTCCGACTCATAGCAACTGCATGTGACACAGTAGAAGTGCCCCACAGGGTTTTCTTGCCTGTAATCTTTACAGAAACAGATCGCCGGGTCTTCCTCCTGTGGAGGCTGGGTGAGTTCAAACCAGCAATCTTTCAGTTACCAGTTGAGCACTTAACCGCTGCTTCACAAAGAACTGTAGCCCACAGCAAACATTCAAGCACTGCAAAATGCAGCAAACATGACTGGGTACTATTCAAATAACAGAACATTTGGATCTCCTGGCAAGGTCAAAAGCATTACACAGAATCATATGTTGAAACTGGCAATTTATGAACTAATTTACTTCTCAAACTTGCTATTTCTTGAAATTCCTCTTATAGGATTAGCACAATGTATTCTGTGTCTATAAACTTATTAAAGTTATTTTATTTGCAAGAATGACTCGCCGACAGGGCCATGAACACACTTATAACAGCAACAATTAAAACCAGACTGACTGATTAGATCTGCACTGCTTCTCCCCTGTGTGTTCCTGTCCTAGTTTCCTGGTTGACCCTAAAACTTTAAAATGATAAAAAGAAAATATAGCACAATATCTTTACAAGTCACAAAAAGTGTTTCACCGTGAACGACAAGATTGATAAATTTTACAACCTATCAATCACAAAACACCAGGAGGAAAGTAAAAACTTAAGCTGCAAACTGGGAGAACATAGTTTGTTACAACTAATTGCTATTACAAACAATTCTCAAATTGCACTGAAATGACAATAATAAAAGTTTAGTTTTTGTTCATGACCTAGTCCAATGCAGGTGAACACAGAGCTCTGTACAACCCAGCCAGTTAGTGACCCGGTTTCCTCCATCTCGTTCTGCCTGGGGTTTTTGAATCCGCCACTGAAACCTCTGTGTCTGGCGGATGAAGGAAGAGACATAAAGTGAAGGATTGCATGGGAGAATCTTTAGGGGCAGGGTCTTGAAGTGGCATGTGTTATTTCTGCCCTCATTCCATCGACCAGTATAGAGTCAAATGGTCTGACCTAATTTCAAGGAAGGCTAGGAATTATGGACTCATTGCGTGCCCAGAAAGCAAAGAAATGGGGTTTCTTTCTACAGCATAAAATTGAGAAAGGATATGTTAAAAACAAAAGAAAACAACAACAGCAATAACATAGCAAAAACAAAACAAAATAAAAAACTAATTTAGTAAGAAAAAGAAAAATGGCAAAGGACATAAATATGCATTTCATAGAACAAGAACCCTGGGTAGCCAAAAGCTGTCAAAGAAATGCAAATTAAGACCACAATAAACTACCATTTTATACCTGCTAGATTGGCAGAAATTTAAGAAGTCTGCCAGTACGGAGCGATGATGAGGAAGCAGATCAGTGGCAACTCTTATACTATAGAAAACCCAAAAACCAAACCCATTGCCATCAAGTCGATTCCGACTTGTAGCGACCCTACAGGACAGACTAGAACTTCCTCATAGGGTTTCCAAGGAGCAGCTGGTGGATTTGAACTGCCAACCTTCTGGTATAGGTGGAAGTGAAAATTAGAAAACCACTTTAGAAAAACATCTTGGCATTTTCTTAAAAAGTAGAATATTTGCATGCCCTTATGCCTTATTAGGAAACCCTGGTGGTGTAGTGATTAAGAGCTATGGCTGCTAACCAAAAGGTTGGCAGTTCGAATCCACCAGGTGCTCCTTGGAAACCCTATGGGGCAGTTCTGCTCTGTCCTATAGGGTCGCTGTGAGTCAGAATCGACTCGATGGAAATGTGTTTTTTGTTTTTATGCCTTATTACCTTATGGTTCCATTTCCAGGTTTATGCCTTAGAGAAACTCATGCACATGTACACTAAAAGACAAGTTCAAGAACACATAACAGCTTTGTTAGTAAATGTAGAGGAGTCCCTGGTGGTGTAAATGGTTAATGCACTTGGCTTCTAACCAAAAAGTTGGAGGTTTGAATCCACTCTGAGGTAACTCAGAAGAAAAGCGGGTGATCTACTTCCAAAACATTAGCCATTGAAAACCCTATGGAGCACAGTTCTACTCTGACTCACATCGGGTGACCATGAGTTGGAGTCAACCTGAGGCAACTGATTAATAAAGGTAGAATATTGGAAACAAATCAAATTTCTACTGACAGGAGAACGGATAAATCAAGTATGGTATATTCATACAACGGAGTGTAATACAGAAGAGAAAATAAATGAACCCACAGCTACAGAGAACAAAATGGATGGCCCTAAAAGCAATGCCGAGTGGCTAAAGCAAAGAAGAAATGATGAAGTAAAAGAGCTGAACAGAAGGTTTCAAAGGGCAGCTTGAGAAGACAAAGTAAAGTATTATAATGACATGTGCAAAGACCTGGAGGTAGAAAACCAAAAGGGGAGGAACATGCTCGTCATTTCTCGAGCTGAAAGAACTGAAGAAAAAAATTCAAGTCTCGAGTTGCAATATTGAAGGATTCTATGAGGAAAATACTAAACAAGGCAGGAAGTATCAAAAGAAGATGGAAGAAATACACAAGAGTCACTGTACCAAAAAGAACTGGTCGATGTTCAATCATTTCAGGAGGTAGCATATGATCAGGAACCGATGGTACTGAAGGAAGAAGTCCAAGCTGCACTGAAGGCATTGGCAAAGAACAGGGCTTCAGGAATTGACAGAATACCAGCTGAGATGTTTCAACAAACGGATGCAGCTCTGGAAGTACTCACTTGTCTATACCAAGAAATTTGGAAGACAGCTACCTGGCCAACCAGCTGCAAGAGAGATCCATATTTATGCCTATTCCCAAGAAAGGTGATCCAACCAAATGAGGAAATTATCGAACAATATCATTAATGTCACACGCAAGTAAAATTTTTCTGAAGATCATTCAAAAGTGGTTGCAGCAGTGCATCGACAGGGAACTGCTAGAAATTCAAGCTGGACTCAGAACAGGACATGGAACCAGGGATATCATTGCTGATGTCAGATGGATCCTCGCTGAAAGCAGAGAATACCAGAAAGACGTTTACCTGTGTCTTATTGACTATGCAAAGGCATTTGACTATGTGGATCATAACAAATTATAGCTAACATTTCAAAGAATGGTAATTCTAGAACACTTAATTGTGCTTATAAGGAACCTGACATAGACCAAGAGGCAATCGTTCGAACAGAACAAGGGGATACTTCGTGGTTTAAAGTCAGGAAAGGTGTGCATCAGGGTTGTATCCTTTCACCATACCTATTCAATCTGACTGCTGAGCAAATAATCAGAAAATCTGGACTCTATGACTAAGAATGGGTATCGGGATTACAGGAAGACTCATTAACAACCTACAATATGCAGATGACACAATCTTGCTTGCTGAAACTGAAGAGTACTTGAAGCACTTACTGATGAAGATCAAAGACCACAGCCTTCAGTATGGGTTACACCTCAACATAAAGAAAACAAAAATCCTCACAACTGAACCAATAAGCAACATCATGATAAATGGAGAAAAGATTAAAGTTGTCAAGGATTTCATTTTACTTGGATCCACAGTCAACACCCATGGAAGCAGCAGTCAAGAAATTCAAAGACACATTGCACTGGGCAAATCTGCTGCAAAAGACCTCTTTAAAGTGTTGAAAAGCAAAGATGTTACCTTGAAGACTAAGGTGCACCTGACCCATGGCATGGTGTTTTCAATTGTCTCATATGCATGCGAAAGCTGGACAATGAATAAGGAAGACCGAAGAAGAACTGACAAGTATGAATTCTGGTATTGGCAAAGAATATTGAATATACCATGGACTGCCAAAAGAACGAACAAATCTGTCTTGGAAGAAGTACAATCAGAATGCTCTTTAGAAGCAAGGATGGCGAGACTACGTCTCACATACTTTGGACATGTTATCAGGAGGGATCAGTCCCTAGAGAAGGGTATCATGCTTGGTAAAGCAGAGGATCAGTGAAAAAGAAAATGACCCTCAATGAGATGGATTGACACAGTGGCTGCAACAATGGGTTGAAGCATAATGGTGATTGTGAGGATGGTGCACACTGGACAGTGTTTCGTTCTGTTGTACACAGAGTCCTTATGAGTTGGAACTGACTGGATGGCACCTAACAACAACAACAACAACAACAAAACCAATGTTAAATTTAAAAAGCAAGTCAAAGAAACAGAAGTCTACACACAGTCTGTTGTCATTTTATAGAAGTTAAAGAAAAAAAAGCAAGATATTGTTTACAGAAATATATATATGCTATTAAATATTAAAAAAAGAAAACTAGAGACTGATTAATATCAAAATCAGAATAGCAGTTGGGGTAGAGGGTAGGAGGGCAGAGTCAGGGTGTAAGATAAAGGAGAAGCACATAGGTAGCTGCGGTGTTTATTGGTAATGTTCTCATCCTCAAACTGAGTGGTAGTTCATGCTAAAGGTAAAATTAATTTTATTATTATGCTTTATAACTTATATTTTTGGTATGTAACAAATGGTTACACACTCAACTACTAGCTGAAAGGTTGATGGTTTGAAACCATCCAGAGGCACCTCAGAAGACAGGCCTGGCAATCCGCTTCCAAAAGGTCACAGCCTTGAAAACCCTATGGAGCAGTTCTACTCTGCACACATGGGGTCGCCATGAGTCAGAATCACCTTGATGGCAACTAACAACAACAACATCAAATGTTATACCATTTTTTTTAAAGCAACTTCCATTGTTTATGTATGGATATCTAAATACAGAAATATAATAACTCAAGGTTTCATATGCATGGATATTCGATATACCAAAATAAATTTTTAGCTCAAAAAATGAAAAGGAATTAATACTTAGAAGAACATAACATATGCTAGGCATGGTAATGGTTGCTTTACATGCAGCTATCACAATTGTAAATTCACAATTCCTTTCGTTAGACAGGTTACACACAGAAGGAAACAAGGAAGTGGAGAGGTTAAGTAACTGCCCCCTGGCCACACGTCAGTAAGTGCCATAGGAAATTTGGACCCCATCTGTGGGACTCTAACACCTGGCTTTTTCAATTCACCAATCTACTTTAACTAGCATTAAGTGAAAGCCATTATTTATTTCTGCAAACCTCTCCAAAGTTCAGATTGTTCCTGAACAATCAAGCATTTCAAACTTCACCATCATGACGAGCTTCGCTGTTACAGTAGGGAGAGAGTGTTAAATCATGCAGAGGCATAAGGGCATTAGAGATTGAATTATATTTTCCAAATTGCACTTGAGATTCAGTATGCCAATTATATCATTTTGGGTATCTACCTTGTTCAAAGAACTTGGGATTCAGGTTAACAAACGTCATACATTTCTTGTACCCCATTGCAAGGAAAGATATTTCCATTTATACATTAGCCATACAAACTGGGTTTAGAATTTGAAAAAGTTTTGTAAACGGTCTCACAGCTCTTGATATAATTTCAGGAACACCCTGTTATAGAAATTTATTGACCTTTACAAACTGACTCATGGCCAAAATACTAACAATAAATTAAAACAAGCAAATCCAAAGTGGTTGTAATTAAAATTAATCAAAGTTCTGGATCCACTCCTGATAAGGAATAAACTAAGGTTTAATTTTTAAAAAGAACGCATTAAGGAAAAGGTTACTGTTCTGAGGCCTACAGGTATTTCTATTCACTTTTTTTTTTCCTAAGAGCTTTTCCAGGGCACTTTCTATTCCAGCACTCAATCTAGAAAAGACTCTAGTCAACAGTTCACTAATTTCATAGAAATCCTTTGATATTAGAAGGCTTAGAGAGGGTATGGTAGACCCTGCTTGGTGCAAACGGTTAAGCACATGACGACTAACTTCAAACCCACCAAGAAGTGCCTCAGAAGAAAGGCCTGGCAATCTGCTTCAGAAAGGTCACAACCTTGAAAAACCGATGGAACACAGCTCTCCTCTGCACACGTGGGTTCCCCGTGAGTCAGAACTGATTCCATGGCAACTGGTTTGGATTTTTGTTCGTTTGTTTGTTTAGAGAGGGTACAGGGCTCAAAGTTTGAAAACAGTCTTACACTTCAAGATTTCACCTTGACTGCAAAAATCAGAATGAAAGGCAGCAACAGAGGACTGAGCACTCGCTGGGAGCCAGGAATTTGACATCATTATCTCATTTAATCCCCACAGCCACCCAAGAAGACTCAGCCTCTAGGCGAACAGGCCAAGACGGGGTGGCCCCTTGGCCGGTCTGAAGCCCGAGCCCTTGCACTTACACCTCCCGGCGCCACCGCTCCAGGACTGAGGATAGACTACCCTTGCCTCTCGTGAGCAACTAGAGATAATCGCTGCAGCCTCCCCTTTTTCGAGTAGTGTTAAACGGGTTGTTTATGGGGAGGGTGAGGGGCGTGATGGGGTGGGGCATGCCCAGAGAGCGAGGACAGCACCAAGTTCATTCGGACGGGCTCTTCGCCCCACCTGCCCTCCGGAAAGGCGGCCCCAGAAGGGGCGTGGAATGGAACCAGAGAAATGGAAAGGAGGGTCACGAGTTAAAGCCTCCAAGGGTGGGAGGATGCCACCGGCGGCGACTCGCGGCAGCCGGGCTCACGTTGAACTCCGGGGCTGAGCAGAGCCTCAGCGGCTGCGGGAGCGTGCGCTGAAATGCCGCGTCCCCCAGCTGCTGAGAAGAACACCTGACGCCTCCCCCGCCGCCCAGGCTGACGCTGCTTCCGCGGGTCTCTCGGGTGCCCGGTACCCGCGCCCTCTCCGCTCTCCGGGGGCCGCAGGTGAGCCTAGGCGACCCGAGCCGCGACGAGCACCGCCGGGAGGCATCAGGTGTCGTGGGAACGGCGCCCGGGGCGCGCAGGGAGGGACCGCGATGTCGCGAGCCGTCGGTGATACAAAGCGGGAGGGTCGGGGTCCCTGGACTTCGGCGCCATGCAAGGGAGTCAGGTGGAACCAGGGTGCGAGATGCAGGTTTTCCACACAGCCGGGGCTCAGGCGCCGGCCGAAGGTCAGTGTGGGTGCGCGCCGGCTGGGGGGCGTGGCGCAGGGCGGGGAGGGAAGAGGCGGCGCTGGGCGAGCGCGCCCCACGCCCGGGGTAGCCACCGACTGAAGCTGCTGGGTGGGCTGCCGCCCACCCGGAGCCTGAGGCGAGGATCCGAGATCAGGAAGCCACCCTTAATATAGAGTCTGCCCTAGAAGGACTGTGGCGGGCCGGCCATTTGGGTTCCTGCCGGGGGGTCCGGAACTGTTTTTGAAGTTGCTCAGCCAGCCTCTCTGAACTCGGACTGTCAGTTTATTAGAGACGTGTAGGGCAGATAAACCAGGGTCCCTGCGCTGATTGAAACCAGCTTGCAGCCGGCCCTGGCTGGGCCCTGGGTGGCCCAAGTGGTTAAGCACTGACTACTAACCCTGGTGACATAGTGGTTAAGAGTTCGGCTGTTAGCCAAGAGATCAGCAGTTCAAACCCACCAGCCGCTCCTTGGAAACCCTACGGGGGCAGTTTTACTCCGTCCTAGAGGGTCGCTATGAGTCGGAACCGACTCCACGGCACCTAACAACAACTAACCCAAACGTTGGTTGTTCAAACCCACCGGAGGCGCCTTGGAAGAAAGGCTTGGTGATCTGCTTCCGAAAGGTCACAGCTTTGAAAACCCTATGGGGCAGTTCTACTCTGCACACATGGGATCTCCATGAGTCGGAAATCAACTGGAGGGCAGCTAACAACAACGACAAAGGACTGGGGCAGTGCCTGGGGATGAAGGGGCGGTGTTGCAGGCAGACCTTTCTGAATAATTGCTGCAGCCTCCACTCCTGCACGAAATACCAGCCTGACAGTCTGAATGCTTATTTAAAAACAACAAAGAAGAAAAAAAAAAAAAAAAAAAAAAAGGAAGCAAGGAGACTGAAGTTTTGAGCCTCTGAAGAAACGAGGTTGCCTTATTTTGTCTTCATCTGTGAGGCTTTTATAATTTACATATATTCCCTGGCTTCTCTAATTTTCTGCCGCTGAATCCAGTTAAGACTCTGACCGCCGCACAAAACCTGTGTGTTAGCGTGTCGGCTCTAAGAGTACTCCTAATACCTCGGATAGACTCTCTCCTGATCGGCGTCTTAACCAAACCCGCATGGTGCACGCCAACGCTGCCGGGTGAGTTTGAAGAAGGGGTGTTAGCGAAAACTCCTGGAACAGCTAGGGGTACCGACAGTTTGCAGTTTTTAAAGTGCATCTTCGGAAGGGTGGTTAGCTTTGTGGTAAAGCTAACGTTTGCCCCAAATTTAGCGGTTAGTCGTAATAAACGAAATGTCTTGCTTACGGGACAACTTGGTAGGATGCGCTGAATAAATTAGTGGTGGTTGGTTCATTTTCTTTTTTCCTGTGGGTTAAGGTTACACGGCGTGTGGCTAGTTTAAAATTTAATTTTCACTGTATCAAGACGGAAAGAGCTTAATGTGACTGCCAATCTGTAATTCACCAACATGCTTTAAGAGCCTCATCATTATTAACTGCTTCCTTATTATGTTAGTTGTATATACTAGTTAGTTTTCGTGTTAAGTCCCATAGATAAAGTTTCCTTTAATGCTAGTTAAAATGTCATACCTTTTTGAAGAAGACAGTAAATAGTGAAAATCTTTGGAGTTGAATAAGTGTTTTTCTCTCCTTTATGTTTTTACCTAAGAATATTGTGTTCATACTTTGACAAGCATTTTAGCACACACATATGAAGCTACCCCATAATTCTTACCATAATTATTTCATTTTATAGGTACTGTATATGGTATATAGAAAATATGTTTTATGTTTTATTCACTAAGCAGTATCCTTATTAATCTTTTCATTGATCAAGTGTTTAAAAGCTTTTCCCCAGCTCGTTTTTATAGTCAGTATCTATTGTTTGCAAGTGTTTGGTTTGCAAAGAATGTTTGACCCTGAATCAAAAGTAGGATTCTAGACTTGGAAAGTCATGTGGCACCTAAGGAGTGACATGTCAGATACTGTATGACTATAGGTTTAAAATTTTCCCCTTCATCTCTGAATACAAATTACTGTAAAAATATCAAATATATTTTCTTTTAGTATGGAAGGACTCTCTTCTCCCTGGTGGTTTGGGATATGTTATTTTTGAACAGATTCTGTATTATCTGCATTAGTGTGAGAGAAAATCCAAGATATGGTCCCAGTGTCTGGAATAACTTCTTTATAATGTTATAAAACTAGCTCCACTGTCTTCAAAGAGACAAATGAAATAATAGATGAGAAGTACTTTGGAAAGTAAAATGTGCTACACAGACATAAGGTCTTTAACAAAAAGCAAATACGAGTGATTTGGCTGACTGGGATTTGGACTTCAATTGTGAGTCTTCCTTCTCCTTTGTAGAACAGTTACTGTAAGTCCTGGGAGGCTCGCGCTGCCCCTGTGAATCTCCTGGGTTCTGCAGGTAGTTACTCTGTCTGCTGGGGGCTTAGAGTGAGTGAGGCTGCCTCGTTAGTGCCAGACCCTGGCAAGGGCTTCATTTGTATTTTTATTTAATCCTCTCTACAATCTTGTGAGGGTAGGTATTGTTATTCCATTTTGTAGATGAGGATACTGAGGCTCAGATAGGCTAAGTGACTTGCCGAAGGACACACAAGTGTCAAGGAGTGGAACCCGGATTAGAAACCAAATCAGATCTTAGTTCTCTCCATCATTCATGTTGTTGCTGTCAGGTGCTGTGGAGTCCATTCTGCCTCCTAGTGACCCTGCGTACAACAGAACAGAACACTCCTTACAATCCTCACAGTCGTTGCTATGTTTGAGCTGATTGTTGTAGCCACTGTGTCAATCCATCTTGTAGAGGGTCTTCCTCTTTTTTGCTGACCCTCTGCTTTACCAAGCATTATATCCTTCTCCAGGGACTGGTCCCTCCTGATAACATGTCCAAAATACATGAGATGAAGTCTTGTCATCCTCGCTTCTAAGGACCATTCTGGCTGTACTTCTTCCAAGACAGATTTGTTCTTTCTTCTGGAGTCCATGGTATATTCAATATTCTTCACCAACACTATACTTCAGATGCATCAATTCTTTTTTGATCTTCCTTATTCATTGTCCAGCTTTCGATTGCATATGAGGCGATTGAAAATACTATGGCTTGGGTCAGGCACACTTTAATTCTCAAAGCACTATACCTGGCTACCTTGAACTCAGTGGTTTTAAACCTTTTTTTTTTTTTGATAGTCTGAGGGAAGTTTTAGTCTTTCTCCAGGAAAAATGCCCATATCCACATATCCATAAAATTTTGCATATAATTTCAGGGTCCTCCAACCCTTTGAAGCTCTTACCCAGGCCCTCACGTCAACAAGCTCTGCTCTAACTAAATCTGTTACTGAATGAGGTAAAAACAAAAGCAAAAACAAAAAACACGTACACACTATATATATAAACACACACATGCATACATATATTCTTTTACTAATAGGAGCAGCCCTTGAATTTGGTAATTTTCATCTCAATGACGATTCACTTCGTAACAGAAACAAACAGGAAGATGATGTTTTACATTCTCATTTATTCTGTAAGCTTCTAAAATGCAGTTTAGAACAATGGTATTTATTTGAAACCAAATCTTTTGTTTGGGCCTCTTCAACTATCCTGCAATAGCAAAGAATATGGACTTGTGCCTTTACTCACTGAATGGAAACTGTTTTTATCCCTCCCTAGATATGGCAGATCCTGAGGTAATTGTAAGTAGATGCAACTTTCATGAAGAGGAAGATCGGTGCAAACTGGAGCAGCGTACATCTGTCTCTGAGGAGCTTCTGTTAGAAGACCAGATGAGGCGAAAACTCAAATTTTTTTTCATGAATCCTTGTGAGAAGTTCTGGGCTCGAGGTAGAAAACCATGGAAACTTGCCATACAAATTCTAAAAATTATAATGGTGACTGTCCAGGTGAGCATCTCAGATCATGAGGTTGGTAAAGGCCTCTTTTAATGACAAAGTGGATGTATGGTCAATGGTTTTTTTTAAAGCTTTAACTGTATACATAATGGAGAACAATAAATAAGGTAACATATATTATCTTAAATCATTTTCTCTTCACCAGTTTTTTCTTTTCATCATTCACTAAGTTATAATTTTAGACACGTAATCTGTTTTCAGGGAAAGGAAATTATAATATTTTCTTCCAATCAAGAGGTTGAGTTGAAGTTTTCTAAGTCAGCCATGGGAACTAGCCATTGGTCATACAGAGGAGTTCCTTCTTCTTCCTAATTAGTTTCCTGGAAATGTTTTTGTCTTCAGAGACTTCAAGAGTTTCTGTTATAGGGAAATGTTTGGATTCTCACAATACCGTGATCATGTGAGTCCTGACAGAGGAAGAATATGGAGTTAACTAAGAGAAAATGTGACATTAGTTAGTGAGACAGGGGACTTCATTTTAGTTCAAAGGGAAATTTTGAATATTATTTCCTTGGCTTCCCTAAACATCTTTTTGGAAGCCATATTTTGTGATTCTTATATATACTGGTATATAAATACACACGAAAAAACCAAAGCAAACCTGTTGCCGTCATAGCAAACCTATAGGATGGAGTAGAACTACCCCATAATGTTTCCAAGGAGCAACTGGTGGATTTGAACTCCCAACCTTTTGGTTAGCAGCTGAGCTTTTTACTACTGTGCCATCAGGGCTTCATATATGTATCTTACCATTATACATAATCATACATATATATATATATTTGTTGTTGTTAAGTGGTATCCAGTTCGTTCCAACTTGTAGTGACCTTATGTACAACAGAATGAAACACTTCCTGGTCCTGCACCATTCTCACGATCATTGCTATGTTTGAGCCCATTGTTGCAGCCACCGTGTCAGTCCATCTCTTCAAGGGTCTTCCTCTTTTTCGCTTACCCTCCACTTTACCAAGCATGATGTCCTTCTCCAGGAAATGGTCCTTCCTGATAACATGTCCAAACTATGTGAGAGGTTTCACCATCCTCGCTTTTAAGGAGCATTATGGGCTGTACTTCTTCCAAGACAGATTTGTTTGTTCTTCTGGCAGTCCATGGTATATTCAGTATTTTTCACCAACACCATAATTCAAAGCCATCAATTCTTCTCTAGTCTTCTTTATTCATTGTCCAGCTTCTGCATGCATATGAGGCGATTGAAAATACCATGGCTTGGGTCAGGCACACCTTAGTGCTCAAAGTGACATCTTTGCTTTTTAACACTTCAAAGAAGTCTTTTGCAGCAGATTTGCCCAATGCAATACGTCGTTTGATTTCCTAACTGCTGCTTCCATGGGTGTTGATTGTGGATCCAAGTAAAATGAAATCCTTAACAATGTCAATAT